>NC_054388.1:107343327-107605827 GCF_017654675.1 Xenopus laevis | reverse complement strand
AGCTCAAAAACTAATTGGTTTATTTGGAAGAGGCCATGCCTGGGGGTCAGGCGGGACTGGCAATCCGTGGCTTCTGGTGAATGCTGTAAGTAAGTTGCTGTAAGTTGCCATTGACAATCACTATTTATTGGGCAGGTGGGGGGCTGTTTGGGTCTCTGTGTACCTGAAATGCCAAGTTCTATTTGGAGTCTCAGTCCAGACCTGCTGGGAGTGTTTCTGCCATGAAGTAAGATGAGCACCTCTCCTCCGGCGGCAGTTCTCCTGAAGTTACCTGGGGCTGCAAAATGGCAGTTATTAAATCCGAAAATTGCGCTCTCCGTGATAGCGATTGTGGCCCCCCTGAACCCCGGCTGGTAATGTTAAGGTAAGCGCTAGGGGCGACATTGCAAAGGCTTTAATGGCTGAAACCCCTGGTGTTAATAGTGATGATTTAGAAATCCATGAGTAATGTTACTGGACTGCTTTTCCCATAATGCTCTAACCCTTAATATGTGAGTTGGCCAATAAAAGATTTATTGCCTATATCATCTGCTTCTGCTCAAATACGTCACGAGAATAACAATAAAAATTGGATGAAAGGTTTACAATCCCCTTTCTGTCTGTCTTTAATAGAGATTCGCATTGAGTTGCATTAGTCCAACCTGCTCATTTAGAATCCTCAAAGGATCATAGTGTCAAGCAAACCATACGGATGATTTTTAATGAAAAAACAAAAAAGACATTCTTGACTATGGACTAAATCACACATGGAATGGATCCTCTGAAAACCAATGCCTTTGGGATATGAGAAAAAAACTGACACTTGCAAGTAGTGGTGTGACCTTTAGAGGAAACCGGTGGAGATTTATAGTTTATATCCGCAAGCGATGTTGCACTAAGCCACCCTAGATAGGGATCCACCAATAAATGTTGGTTCTTAATAAACATCATTATACTCGTCGCAATAAGGAGCACCTGCACCGAGGGCACCAAACCCATAACTGTCACATATCTGTCACTCAGGCCTGATTCATGAATGAAACCTAGATTATAGCTCACTGCATCAGATATCATTCTACACAGTCTTTGTGTGTTTTGTGCTGGGAGACTTGCCGCTGGTCCAATACTCTGGCCATAAAATTGCTGAACAATGGCAGCCAAGGAGGATAAGCAAGTCATTTCCATGATTTACATCTATGAAGCATCAAACCCATCAGAGCTGGAAGCAGTGTAATGGGCTGTCTCATATGTTTTTAATGTAAATAATAAATTACATTTTGCTAGGTGGGATGAAGAGTTTTTTGTATACTGGAGTTTTATCTCTGCTCCACATTGCTGATGAAATATATGCCAAGGATTGGGCTGGTTGTGTGTGTGGGGAAGGGAGGAGAAGTTATGTTGATTCGAATAGGGAAAAAGCAGTGACTACCAGTGGCGTTACTAGATATTACTGGGTCCCAGGGCCGTCATTAGGGGGGGACAGAGGGTACTGCTGTACCGGGCCTGGGCCTGAAGGGGGGCCCAGCTGTGCTGCACTTTTTGAAATAGCTGGGCCCCCCTTGACAGTGCCGAAGCACTGTCAAGGGGGGCCTTTAATAAATCAGAAGAAAGTTGAGTGTGGGACTGGCCAGATATGGGATGATGTGGCCGGCTTAAATATATGGACAAACAATCCCTGTTTTGTTTAAAGGGGAAGGCATTTGTAGTACCTAAAGGCACAAAATTCTCAATGTCCTTAAAGGATAAGTAAACCATTAAAATAAGTGAATGTAGAATTGATGAGAGTGCTATTCTAAGCATTTTTGTCATTTACATTCATTATTTATTTTGTTTTTATTCCAAGATATTAAGGGATACATGTACTGTTAATATGAATGGGTTTTGTTACAACAGCGCCACCTGCTGGTCAGTTTCCCACCAGTCTGACCACCAAGTAGTCAAGGAAGTTGTCAGGAGAAAGAAAGAGGCTGCTCTGATCTTCTTCTGCTTAGGAAAGATTTAGAAATGTTTCTACTTTTTTCCTAAGCAGAAGAACATCAGAGCAGCCTCTTTCTTTCTGTATATTGATAATGGGTTGAGTGCAGAGGACTCTTGTATTTGTCTATATGTATTTTGTGGTCACAGCCTCATTGCACCCCCACTTAATGTTTTTAAAAATCAGTGGTGAGCACAACTTTCCCTTGTTTGTTATAATTGATGGTTAATGAGAGACCGCTCCATACTCAGCCTCTGTTTCTGCTCCCCGTGCAGCTCCTTTCTGTGCAGCCTTCAGCGTTCCCACTGTCATCCTATTACATGCAAACAGAAATATATATATATATATATATATATATATATATATATATATATATATATATATTTATGGACTTAACTATAGAGAGGGCCCATAAGAACCTCACAATCTCCCATAGCAGCAACAGGCTTGTTAATGGGCCTTTCTATAGCAGAAGCGACCAGTGTCATAACTATAGAGGAAGCTGACCCCGCTAGGGTTACCACCTCACCCCTTTAAAACCGATCACGTATGGAATCCACAACCTGCATGGCTAATTAGCTATTCATTTAGATGCATGCTGCAGACTGAACTGATTTATGTGCAGCCATACATCATGCATCTAAATGAATCGCTAATTAGCCATGCAGGCTGTGGATTCCATATGTGATCGGTTTTAAAGTGGTGAGGTGGCAACACTACACCCCTCAGTCACAGGGGGGGCCCAGGGAACAAGAAGTTCTGGACTGTGGGGTCTGCCTCCTCTATAGCTAATAAAAAAAAACCCTCCTCCCGAGCCGCTCTCTCTTACAGGTGAGTAAGGCAAGCAAGCCGGGCCAGGAGTGAAAAGAGTTGGGGCGGGACATGGGCGGAGTGAGGTGTTGCAGAGACAGGGCATGGGTGGGGCAAAGACAGGGCATGGGTGGGGCAGAGACAGGGCATGGGTGGGGCAGAGACAGGGCATGGGTGGGGCAGAGACAGGGCATGGGTGGGGCAGAGACAGGGCATGGGTGGGGCAGAGACAGGGCATGGGTGGGGCAGAGACAGGGCATGGGTGGGGCAGAGACAGGGCATGGGTGGGGCAGAGGTGGGATGGGATGTGAGCAGGAGGATGGGGATGGGAGTGCGCCAGGCTCCTCTGAAGATTTTTCTACAGATGGGCCTGCCACACTCTAGTCACTGAAAACAACTCTCTTGTTGGTTGGCTTGCCTGTACGGAGCAGGGGTGTAATTACAGAGGAAGCAGACCCTGCGGCTGCACGGGGGCCCAGGAGGTATAGGGGCCCATGAAGCCGAAATTCATATACAATTTTAATAAATATTGATAAAACAGGTCAACCTCTAGACAAAACTGGGGCCTGAAAAATAATTTGCTGTGGGGCCCAGTAATTTCCAGTTCCACCACTGGTACAGAGATTTATCATAAATGTGTTATTAGGAAAGATACTAAGCACAATTAGCAGGAACAGCCTCCCAAGTTTGCTCATAGCCTGAATAGAGAGATACTGCATAGACAATCCCCTGTACTAGGGACAATTTCTCGCTCATTAATGAATATTTCCATGGGGCAGGCTTATCTGAGCTCCTCTTTACATATGCCGCTGAATCTCAAGGTTCCCAGTTGGGTTCCTATTTGCATTCTAACAAGCTCTGCTCATTTAAAGATGCGTTTTCCGCACGTCGCTGGGGTCGAAGGTTTCTCATCGGAGCTGAAATCGGAAGGAACACAGAGATCCTACTACAGTCAGTATTGAGTTTATATATTCAGGTGTGTGGGTTGCTCCTCTGACATCTGTTGCATAGAATATACAGAGGCAGAGCCTGCCAAGCGGGGGCAGTTGCAGACTGGCAGTTAATGAGAGAAGTTTCCCAGACACACAGGAACCCTGGGACTGATTAAACCAGTTGCCCAAGTGGTGCAAGGCACTGAAATGGGTACCATTTTGTTTCTTAAAAAGCAACACACACTTTTTTTGCTGCCAAATATGTATAAAAATAAGTGAACACCCATGTCGAATGGCACCAATATTGAAGCAGTTGCTTAATTTAGCAGCGCAGGTTAGAGTTGCCACTTTTTGGGGTGATGTATCAGGGGGCAGAGTTATTGCCGAATTAATCTCAGGGAACCCTGCTCAGTTTTCCTAATTTGGAAAACCGGCAGGCAGTTTTGACCCAAACAGCCCTTCCAAAAACCAGGCTGTCCAGGTGAAAACTGGACATGGGGCAGCCCTAGTGGGGGCATTGCCTGGCAGAGAGTTGGACTGGTGTGTGTGGGGCCCGCCGGAGCTACCTCAGGGCCCCAAACTGCCCTTCCCTGCATGTCTGCCCATCCACACATATTTTAACTTCTGTGATCAGAAATGGGGGCTGCCCACTCTATTTGGAACTGAGCAGGCTTGGGTCAACACGGCCCACAAAGGCTGGGGACCACTGGGTCTCCTACTGGCCCAGTCGAGCCTGTGCTGATGCCCTTCCTCAGTGTTGGACTGGTTCATCAGGATACCAGGAAAACTCCCGGTGGGCCTCTGGTGTCCTAGTCCGATACTGCCCTTCCTGCCCAATCCTAAAAAAAAGAGACATTTGCAACGAGCAAAGTGCCATTTCAAGTGCCAATGCCATTTTTCCCCCAGAATTCCGGTGTTATTGTATTTGGTGCAATCGTGCTGTGCCCGGTGCAATTTGGATATGCCAAAATCAACGCAAGTTTGCACGTGCTCCATTGCAAATATTAAATTAGATTTTCCTATTTCTTGCTACTGGAATGTGGGGCTGAATGACAGTTGCATCTGTATCACTGGTTAAAGACTCTCAGTCTCGGCTCATTGATTCTCAGATCATAATCCTCTCTGCGCTGCCGTTCGGTCGGTTCCCAAGTTCCACATAACAAGGTTCTGAGCATTTTATCCTTTCTGTGGCTTCTCTGCTAATTCGCTTTATTCCTCTGTGTCTCCCCCGGGTGGCGCCATTCTCTCTGCTTGCCATTAAATTACCCTCTGTGATTCCCTGGGCATCAATTCTTCCAATACTTGCCCTTCACACTGCTCTATACACTGGAGGGCTTGGCCGCAATCAGATCTTCTAATAAACTTCTTCACATACAAGTGTTACCAGATAAATTAGGGGTGTCCAAACTTTTGGCTCGCCGGGCCACATTGGAAAAAGAAAATTTGTCTGCGGCCACACATGAAATACAGGCTTGAGAAAGGGCGAGAATAAGCCCAAAACGTTGCCTGATGGTTTCTGACCAATAAACACAACCTTTTCACTTTTGCAACAAAGAGGTGCTGCAGTTATTTCTTCTCTAACACATGAAATACACAAACATGTTTGATTTGTAAAAGTAAAGGAAATAAACAGAAAAGAACTACAATGCCAGTTGGATAACCAGATGGAGCTATACACTGGAATATGGGACACCTGGATATTAAATAGACGTATTATTATATTATTATTACTAACTGGGCAATGGGCAGAGTCCCCCCCTCCTCCTATTTCCTCGGGAACCAAGCGTTTCAAGCTGGGCTACATTCATATTCATCCCGGGCCGCATCCCTGGAGAAACAGGTCAGGGCAACCCACTTCTGCCCATTAATTGGCACCATTAGAAGGAAATTGGCTTTAATCAGAGTGAAAGTGTGTGGCCCTTCTGGGCTGTCAGACAACAGGGACACTTTGCACAATGACAGTGGCAGGCCCGGACTGGCAATCTGTTGGTTCTGGCAAATACCAGAGGGGCTGCTAGAAGGTCCCATAGCAAGTCAGTAATAAGTGGGCTGGTGGAGGCTTTTTGGGCCTCTGTGTACCTGAAATGCCAGGGCCTATTTTAATTCTCAGTCCGGACCTGGACAGTGGTGAGTTTGGCCAGTTCTACAATGTCATTGCTAATGGGAAGCAAGTGAGATCCATGGCATCTGGAGAGGGACATTGTGAAGCTCCTATTGAGCATTTAGAAGAAGGGACAAGCGGATCATGATCTCCAATGGAAACTGAAGGTGCAGGATGTGCTAATTAACAGCAGGGGGTTCCAAGAAATTCTCTATACATAGATACTATGTGAGTAATGCACAGATCTCCCCACTGGGTCCATTCATCCTATACCCTGCTAGATCTTAAAGCATTATCCATCAGACCAGCAGGCCGTGTGTTTCATTTGAGATGCCTTGTCGGGCACCTGTTGTACCGCTAGTGTTGTTGAACTACAACAATAGCCTTTAAGCTATCAGTGGGTGCTACATGCTTCACTTAAAGTAGTGTTCACCTTTAAATTAATTTTTGGTATGGTGTAGAGCAGCGGTCCCCAACCTTTTTTTACCTGTGAGCCACATGCAAATGTAAAAACAAAAGTTGGATAGCAACACAAGCATTCAAAAAGTTCCTGGGGTGTGAAATATGGGCTGTGATTGGCTATTGGTAGCCCCTAGGACTTGCAGCCTACAGGAGGCTCTGTCTGGCAATACATAAGGTTTTTATGTAGCTAAAACTTGCCTCCAAGCCAGGAATTAAAAAAAATAATCACCTGTTTTGAGGCCACTGGAGCAACATCCAAGGGGTTGGAGAGCAACATGTTACTCACGAGTTACTGGTTGGGGATGACTGGTGTAGAGAGTGATATTCTGAGACAATTTGCAATTGGTTTTCATTTTTTGTTATTTGTGGTTTTTGAGTTATTTTGCTTTTTATCCGGCAGCTCTCCAGTTTGCAATTTCAGCAGTCTGGTTACTAGGGTCCAAATTGGCCTAACAGCTATGGACTGTTTTGAATAAGAGGCTGGAATATAAATAGGAGAGGTTTGAATAGAAAGACGAGTAATAAAAAGTAGCAATAACAATACATTTGTAGCCTTACAGAGCCGAGTTTTTTGGATGGGGGTCACTGACCCCCATTTGAAAGCTGAGGAGTCAGAAGAAGAAATCAAATAATTCAAAAACTATAATAAACAAAAAAATGAAGACCAAATGAATGCTTAGAATTAGCCATTCTATATCATAGTAAAAGTCAAAGGGATACTGTCATGGGAAAACATGTTTTTTTGAAAATGAATCAGTTAATAGTGCTGCTCCAGCAGAATTCTGCACTGAAATCCGTTTTTCAAAAGAGCAAACAGATTTTTTATATTCAATTTTGAAATCTGACATGGGGCTAGACATATTGTCAGTTTCCCAACTGCCCCCAGTCATGTGCTCTGATAAACTTCAGTCACTCTTTACTGCTGTATTGCAAGTTGCAGTGATATTGCCCCCTCCCAGCAGCCTAACAAAAGAACAATGGGAAGGTAACCAGATAGCAGCTCCCTAACAGGAGTTTTTTGGGCCATATCCCTTCCCAAGCCCCCTGCTCCACTTGAGACCAGTGTATAAGCTGGTATATGCCCAGGGCTACTAGTCATGCCATGCCACGGCCTGAAGGAAACAGTACTGCCAAGATACCCCACAAGGAGTGGGTAAAACTGGCAGTTTGTGGACTGGTCGGGTGGGCATATGGAGCCTCTCCGTTCCATGCAACAACCCTGCCCATGCATACAAGCAAAACAGCATTTGCAAAAGAAAAATGGAGAAGAAACAAAACCACTAAATATTTATTGCTGAACCCCTATGATCTCCATGGGCAGGGACAGACCACCCAGAATCACATTGAGTGCCCATTGCCCATTTGGATAGGAAGGATAGCAGGAGTGACGGCAATACCTTGAATGCAGGAAATCCAAACCAAAAAGCCCATAAAATATATGTTTATAATAATGGCATACTTCTCCTTTAAAATAAACTTTATGAGTTTTAGAAGCTCACTTTTCTGTTAGAGAAGAAAAAAATACAATTTTAATGGCATCATACCCTATTGTACCCGCCTCTTCCTTCCTTATTGTGCCATTGTCTATAGCAATCTCCCCGCTCCCCCATCAATCAGCTCCTCTCTGTAAAGGACTTGTATAGAGTCGCAACTTCCCATTCATTTCTGATTCTATTCCCTGACTCTCACAATGTCATTCTCTCTCTCTCTCTTTCTTTCTGTCTCACTCTCTCTCTCTCTTAATCTCATTCTGTCCCTCTCACTCTCCCGGCAGCCTTTATATAACACATAATGATTCCAATTTGCCTCTTTGTAGTGGAATTCAACTGAGCTGCTATACGTAGATAAACAGATATGATATAGAGTTATTGCTGCAGATATTAAAGGGTAAGTTTGCATGAAAGATATAATGATGGGATCCACACAACTCTGTCAACTGTTTTATATGTATTTACTTTTTCAGACAGGTCTTTTATTTGTCTTTTTCTCTAGTTAAGTATAGAAAAGCTAGGCAGAATGATTGTGAGAGTAGATATTTATTGCTATTAATTATACTAAATTATACTCTCATCTCCCGGTTTGTCATTTAAAGATCCACTATAACCTCCAACTTTTCCTGCTGAATTTGGCTTAAAGGGCGGTTCACCTTTAAGTTAACTTTCAGTATGTTATAGAATGACCAATTCTAAGCAGCTTTTCAATTGGTCTGTATTATCTTTTTTTTTTATAGTTTTATAGTTTTTGAATTATTTACCATTTTCTTCTGATTCTATTCAGCTTTCAAACAGAGTTTCCCAGCTGCCCCCAGTCATGTGCTCTGATAAACTTCAGTCACTCTTTACTGCTGTATTGCAAGTTAGAGTGATATCGCCCCCTCCCTTCCCCCCCCAGCAGCCTAACAAAAGAACAATGGGAAGGTAACCAGATAGCAGCTCCCTAACAGGAGTTTTTTGGCCCATATCCCTTCCCAAGCCCCCTGCTCCACTTGAGACCAGTGTATAAGCTGACATGGGGCTAGACATATTGTCAATTTCCCAGCTGCCCCAAGTCATGTGACTTGTGCTCTGATAAACTTCAATCACTCTTTACTGCTGTACTGCAAGTTGGAGTCATATCACCTCCCTCCCTTTTTCCCCCCCCCAGCAGCCAAACAAAAGAACAATGGGAAGGTAACCAGATAACAGCTCCCTAATAGGGATGTAGCGAACCGCCGTTTTGGTGTTCGCGAACGCCGTTCGCGAACACCGGCAAAAAATGCGAACGGTTCGCGAACCGTTCGCGAGCTTCGAACACCCGCAAAATCGTTCGATTCGAACGTTCGAAGGATTTTTCGTTCGATTCGAACGTTTGAAGGATTTTCATCGTTCGATCGAAGGATTTTCATTCGAATCGAACGGTCGAGGGATTTTAATCGTTCGAACGAATGGAAATCGTTCGAACGAATGGAAATCGTTCGATTTTAGCGGTCGAATGGTCGCGAACTCAAATTGCGAACGTTCCCAAACGTTCGCGAACATTAGGCGGACGCGAACGGTCGAAGTTCACGCGAACAAGTTCGCAGGCGAACTGTTCGCTACATCCCTACTCCCTAACACAGGATCCCTTAAAGATGAATAGACCAAATGTGGGGGATAAATACTCTTACTTTACACCTTTAAGTGCCACCAAATGTAAAATCTATGGAGCCGACCATTGTGCTGATGCTGTGGATGATAACTTGCAGCACTGGGGTCCTAGTTCAGTACCAGCCAGGACACTATCTATAATGGGTTGGTGTGTGGGTTTACTCTTGGAACCTCACTTTCTCCATTGTTGCTGAATTTCACCTTTTCACTGCCACTCAGTGGAGTATTTATAGGGGGAGCAGACCCCACAAATGGGACCTGTTACTCTTCACTGGCCATAGCACAGACACTCAGTACTGTACTGAAACAGGGGCTGTCAGCTGCATGTACATAATGGATCCAAACCTATTCAGCACCAGCACACAGATCTCACCCCATCTCCTAGATGCCACTCAGTATTAGTGTTACATGGGCATTCGCTTCAGCGCCAGGCTATCAGGACTTTTTTGGTATTTTTTTTAAAGGGAACATAACCTTGCACAGCAGTACTGCCCCACCTAAATGTTGGTGGGCCACAACTCCCCTTATTCAATATGATATCAATTGTTAAAGCAAGCTGGGAGCTGTAGTTCAATGACATCTGACTTAAAGCAAAGATGAAAAAGGATCTACCAGTGAGATGTGATTATGTCCACTCAGCTACTCTCCTGTGCGTCCCCAGTGCTTCCTAAAAAATGAGGATGCAGCTACCCCTACTGTTGCCATATTGTACTAAAATCACCTTCTTGTCCCATTGTCACCATCTTCCTCAGCCGTCCCCAAATTGCCCTACTGTTTACATTTTGTCCAGTTTTTGCCATCTTCTTCTCCTATTATCTCCACCTTGCCTTACTCCTTTTTTTCTTACTGTCATCTTATACTGTCTCTATCTTGCCCTACTGTAATCAGTTTTTCCTCCTGTCTCCATCTATCTTCTCCTACTGTCTCTATCTTTACCCTACTGTATCTATCTTCACCCAACTATATCTATCTTGCTCTATTGTCTCTATCGTCTCCCACTGTCTCCACTCTATCCTTCTCTCCATTGTCTCCTACTATTTCCAACTTATCTGTCTCTATCTTGCCCTACTGTCTCCATCTTCTCCCACTGTCTCCATCTTTCCCTACTGTATCTATCTTGCTCTGTTGTCTCTATCTTCCCCCACTGTCTCCACCTTATCCTTTCCATCTTCACTAATCTGTCGGCATCTTGCCCTACTGTCTCCATCTTCTGATACTGTCTCCATCTTCTCCCACTGTCTCCATCTTTCGCTACTGGCTCCATCTTCTCCCACTGTCTCCATCTTTCGCTACTGTCTCCATCTTACTCTACTGTCTCCATCATCTCCTACTGTCTCCATGTTCTCCTACTCTCTCCATCTTGCCCTACTGTCTCCATCTTCTCTTATTGTCTCCATCTTGCCCTACTGTCTCCATCTTCTCTTACTGTTTCCATCTTTCCCTACTGTCTCCATCTTCTCCCACTGTTTTCATCTTCTTCTACTGTCATCATCATCTCCTCTGTCTCTATCTTTCCCTACTGTCTCCATCTTGCCCTACTGTCTCATCTTCTCCCACTCTCTCCATCTTCTTCTACTGGCACCATCATCTCCTACTGTCTCCAGCTTGCCCTACTGCCTCCATCTTCTCTTACTGTCTCCATCTTGCCATACTGTCTCCATCTTCTTCTACTGTCCATTTCCTCCTACTCTCTTCATCATCTTCTACCCTCCCCATGTTTCCCTACTGTTGCCATCTTATTCTAATATCATCACCTTGTCCTGCTGTCACATCTTCTTTACTGTCCCCAACTTGCCTTATTGTCTCCAACTTGCCCTTCTGTCACCATCTTGTTCTCATATTGAGATATCTTGCCCTACTTTTATCATTTTCTTCTACTGACCCCATCTTGCCCTACTGAGCTCAGAAGTCCAGAGGCCTCAAAGGAAAATCTTAATAAGATTTGTGTGCCAATGAAATGTTTAGTGTGCGACTATAAGTCCCCCAAGCCATTGACAGAGAGGTGCAACAGGATTTAGGAACTATGTTACTGTATATATGACTGATTTGTTTGTTTCTGCAGGGAATGTATTTGTACTGGAAATGAAACATTTGTTCAATTTATAATCTTGTTTCCCCAGCAAAATCATCTCAATGAGATGCAGGATAAGACTTGGACCTTTTAAAGGGGCAGACTCCTTAAACAATTAAGCTTATATGTGTGCCCTTCAGTAGAGTGGGTTTATGTTACACTGACTAAATACTCAGGACTTATTAAGACAATTCTTTTTAAAACTCGGCTCTTGATCATGTATTGCAATAAAATTACCCGATTCTCCAGGGATCTCTACCGGCCTCCTTTGTCTGCTGGATCTGACCTACTTCTCATCCTTTAAGTTGTGCAGGAAAAGAAACAAGAACTCGCTTCTGTTCTCATCCCCTAAGGGCCCTTATCTGAATCCCAATAGATCTGAATGGGTGGGATTCGGGTAGAACGGGGTGTGATCTAGAACTAAACACTTAAAAATTATATTTTAGATATTTTGTTCTGGGTGAAAGTCACTTTTTATTCTCATTTGTGATTAAATATTTAGATTGAGATGCAACACCAACAACTGAAGTGCCACCGCCATCTTGCTCCACTGTCTAACCCACTCTCTTCCTCCACTTGCAGCCCCCGAGCAGTTACTCCATCCTCACTCCACGGAGACGGCTCTGATTAAGGCCATGAGAGGAAAGATTTCCCGAGGCAGACAAGACAGAAGCTGCAATAATTTCCTATAATTAAAGCAGAAAAGCAATAAGAAAGTAATTAGGAGCAATAAAAGGACAACATGAAAGTGTAAGCGCTCGGGTCTTCCAGGCGTTAATTACATGAGCCAGACTTTCACTGACGCCTCCCCTCCCCTCTATAGATTTACTCATTTACTTTAACTGAACACTCTGTATTGTGATGAGAAATTGGCAACAAGACTAAATGAGAGTTTCAAGATACAGAGACTCTTCTCTCTTGTAAACCCTACGGTGACCAGCTTCTGCACTGACAATGGACAAGGCACTCCATGTAGAGCTGTATATAGACTCCATTCTGTAAAGTCTATCTGCTTAGCTGTCCAGGCTCCTTTCTGTAAAGAAAATCTAAACATCTATCCAGGCTCCTCTCTGCAAAGCCTTTTAAACTAGCCAGCCAGGTTCCTTTTTGTAAAGCCTGTCTATCAAGCCATCCATGCTCCTTTCTGTAAAGCCTATCTATCCAGCCATTTAGGCTCCTTTTTGTAAAGCCTATCTATTCAGCCATCCAGGCTCCTCTCTGCAAAACCTATTAAACCAGCCATCCAGGCTCCTTTATGTAAAGCCTGTCTATCAAACCATCCATGCTCCTTTCTGTAAGGCCAATCTATCCAGCCATTTAGGCCCTTATCTTTAAAGCCTATTTATCAAGCCATCCAGGCTCCTTTATGTTAAGCCTATCTATCCAGCCATTTAGCCTCCTTAATGTAAAGCCTATCTATCCAGCTATCCAGGCATCCGTTTCTGTCTACATATTCAGGTGTTCAGGTTCCTTTCAGCAAAGTTGATGTATCCAGCTGCCCAGGCTCCTTTATGTAAAGTCTATCTCTCCCGTTGTAAATCTGTGACGCCATAGGGAATGGATGGAATGAAAATGAAAGACTTAAGTCACAAGAGACAATTATCTGTCTGTAAACTTGTAGTTCAGCCACGCACACTGATTAGCACACGGCCCATTGCTTATCTGACAGGCTGAGCCGCTGGCATCTTCCCTGTGACAGCTGAGTCTCCATGGCAAGTTGCTACAGAATTCACTTGTCTAAGCCAAAACTGTCAGTCTTGTGTCTGGTCCCATAACGGTGCTCCCAGGCTCAGTCATAGAGTTGCCTGTATATTATTCAACTCTCCTGCACTACTGCATTTTATTACTTGTGGGAGAATCACAATCTAATCTCATTGTGCTTAAATAATAGTTATTAAGAGCAAACACATCTTCATATTTTTAATGTCCATGTGGGTATGTCCATAGCCTGTACACAGAGATACTATTATAGTATGAATCAAGAGGATTCCCCTGTACTAAGCACAATTCAGCAGGAACAGTCCCCTAAGTTTGCTCATAGTCTGTACAGAGAGATCCCATAAAACTATGGCAGCATAGGTATTCCCTGTACTAAGCACAATTCAGCAGGAACAGTCCCCTAAGTTTGCTCATAGTCTGTACAGAGAGATCCCATAAAACTATGGCAGCATAGGTATTCCCTGTACTAAGCACAATTCAGCAGGAACAGTCCCCTAAGTTTGCTCATAGTCTGTACAGAGAGATCCCATAAAACTATGGCAGCATAGGTATTCCCTGTACTAAGCACAATTCAGCAGGAACAGTCCCCTAAGTTTGCTCATAGTCTGTACAGAGAGATCCCATAAAACTATGACAGCATAGGTATTCCCCTGTACTAAGCACAATTCAGCAGGAACAGCCAGCTAAGTTTGCTCATAGTCTCCTCATAAGTATACAACATATTTTTGAACACGGGTTGCTTACTGTCACCTTGTCCCTGTATAGGTCTTAACCAAGGTGACTTTGGGCAATAGCAACTCCCTGCAACTCCCGGTAGGGCACATGTAACCCGGACTCATTCCTCTCTGTTGGAGGAAGGGTTAACCACACTGTATCCCACCACAAATAAAACAGTTTATTGGGCAGATGATACACATGGGAGGTTGATGGATGCAGAATTTAGACAGAACTAAACAAGGTTTTACCTGCGATAGCATTCGTTCCGGCGTGCTGAGATGAATTGCGCGGTGTCGCGTTGGATTCGCCGGATCTAAGGTAAGTAATAGGAATGTCGGACATTGTCGCTGCGTGCAACTAACACAACACCACTGTTTGATGAAGACGCAATATGCAGCGTTCGCATCAGACAATTGTGTCGTGTCGGATGCACGCAGCGACAATGTCCAACATTGCTATTATTTACCTTAGATTCGGCGCATCCAACGCGACACGAACGAATGGTATCGCAGGTAAAACCGCTTGTTAAGTTCTACCCTAAAGGAAGATACCAGTGAGAGAACATAGAGATATCGCTCCAGAGCACAGAAAAACAAAGAACTGCTCTTACTGCCAAACAGGTGACTCTGTCCTTAAGGCCAGGGTACTAGCAGGGCCGCCATCAGGAAGGGACAGGGGTACAAGTGTCCTGAAGGGGGGCGCCAAAGCCGTGCGGCCATTTCCGAAGTCACAATGTCATGATCAGCCGAAATGCGGAAGTCCCGAAGCAGCGAAATGACCCAAAGTCACGAAAGCAGGCGAATTTGAAGTCCTGAAGCCACGAGTTCAATTCCTCTGAACACCAATGTGTGGGGTTTTTTTGTTTTTTTTGTTAATCCCCTGGCCACCAATGTATTATTTTAATACTCTACAGGGCCCTGCAACCAATGTGTTTTTTTAAAAGTATTCTCTGGGACCCCAATTTTTTTAACTTGTTAGGGGGGCCCTGGCACCAATGTTTTTTTTTTAAAAATATTCTTTGGGGCCACAATTTTTTTTAACTTGTAACTTGTAAGGGGCCCTGGTCGCCAATTATTTTTTTTAACTTTAATCAGTTAACCATATTAGTTCTGTCTCCCACTAAGCTCCCCAGCTGTTGCTGAACTTCATCTCTCAACAATCCTCTAAGGCTAAGGCCACACTAGGCGATAGCGCGGCGATTTGACTCGCGGCAGGGTCGGACTGGGGGGCCCGGGGCCCACCGGGACTGCTGGTCCAGGGCCCCCCGCCCCCTACTGCGCCGCACCGAATTCGGCCGCTGGAACGCCGCCATGCGCATGCGCGATCGGCGCTTCTCTTGCGCATGCGCGAGCGGCGCTTCTTGTGCGCATGCGCGAGCGGCGATGCGCATCGGCGAAAACTTTTTTTTCCTGAAAATTTCTATATGTACGGGGGTCTGGCCCGGCGGGGGCCCACGAGGTTCGGGGCCCACCGGGTTTTTTCCCGGTGTCCCGCCGGGCCAGTCCGACACTGACTCGCGGCGACTTTTCGCCGCGACTTTTAAGCCGCAATCGCTGGGGAAACTTTTGCGCTGGCGTCTATGGGGAATCGCCAGCGTAAAAACACACGCGGCGATCTTTTTTCTATTGTCGCTCGAAATCGCCTAGCGAGGCAATTTCGAGCGACAGTAGAGAAAAGATCGCCGCGTGTGTTTTTACGCTAAGTGTCACTTGACAAGTTATAAGGTGTAACTCTGTGTTACTGGGCCCCACAGCAAATTCAATTTAGTGACCCAAAATATCGGTAAATTGACCTGTTCTACCAAGATGGATTGAAGACTCATTTGACTATCAATTCTTTGTCTGTGGTTTAGACCTTCTTTGAAGCATTTCTATGTCAATTTCTGTTTATTATGTCAGTGTATTTAAAGGCATAACCTGAGGGGTGACACAGCGCCACCTGCTGAGCATTGATTGGAAGAGCAGTCTGATAATAAAGCAGCGGTGATCAGCTGGAGTTGCCAGTTCTACTGGTTGTCATTGGTCACTGGCCCTGGCAACCTTCCTAATAAAATGGGTGCTTCACCTTTAAGTTACCTTTTCAACTCTAAGCAACTTTTCAGTTGGTCTGCATTATTTATCGTTTTTATAGTTTTTAATTCATTCGCCTTATTCTTCTCTTTCTAGGGTGGGTGGGGCTTCTTTCAAACGGGGGTCACTGACCCCATCTAAAAACAAATGCCCTATAAGGCTACAAATGTATTGCTATTGCTACTTTTCATTACTCATCTTTCTATTCAGGGCTTCTCCTTTTCATATTCCTGTCTCTTATTCAAATCAGTGCATGGTTGCTAGGGTAATTTGGATCCTAGCAACCAGATTGTTGAAATTGCAAACTGGAGAGCTGCTGAATAAAAAGCTAAATGACTCGAAAAACACAAATAATAAAAAATGAAAACCAATTGCCAGGGCCGGAACTAGGGGTAGGCAGAAGAGGCACCTGCCTAGGGCGCAACGAAAGGGGGCGTTGGGCAGGTACCTGTCTTCTGCATACCCCTAGTCCATGTTCGCGCTCCCTCTCCATTCCCTTCCAGCTCTCTCCCCCTCCCCTCCGGCTTTTCCCCCTCTCATCTGGTGATATCCCCCTGCCCTCCCTTGACAAGCTCACCTCTTCGGTTTTTCCCCTCCCCCCCTCCATCGCTCTGAGCATGTGCGCGCAGGGAGAGGAGCGCGCGCACGAAAACAAGCACGAGGGGCGCCCAGTCGGCTTGGCCCGGCACTGGCAATTGCTAATGGCCTCAGAAAGTGAAGAACCACTCGTAAGAGCCTGACAGTAGTGATGGGTGAAAAAATTCACCAGGCACGAATTTGCAGGGGAATTTTCGCATTTCGCCAGCGAAAAATCTGCTGCGTCAAAAAAATTTGGGCGCATGTCAGAATAGACTTAAAAATTGTCACGAGTCAAAATTATTGGGACGCCCATTGACTTCAATGCGTTTTGCAAATTTTTCTCCGTTTGATTCGCAAATTTTCTGGTGAAGCGAATCTGACAGTGTATGTTCAGATTCAGCTTGTCATTGCCAGCCCCACCTGTAAGAACTGATACGAATCTTTATACGGAGAGGTCGGCAATTGATTCAGACTCGTGCTGCAGACTGTACTGATTGCTGGGCAGCCATGCAGCAATGCATCCTAATTAAATACTAAGCAGCCAGGCCGCATGAGGTTTTAACATGTGTCTGGGATTTGTTGTTTAGGAATTTGTGATTATCAATAAAACTTTCGCTAAGGAGACAATGTACACGTTAATGTGAGATGAGTATCAGACCTGGCTCACGCAGGCTAAACTGGTTTCTATAGAGCCAGGCAGAATTCCTCTTTTACAGGCTTAGCATTTCCTTGTTGTTACCTGAGCACCCTCCCCCGTCCCCACCCACCTGTAGGGTGTCAGTCCCTAAGGCACCCAGATAATAATGCAGCTGCCTCCACACCCACTGCACCAGGAACCAGGAAGAGAAATGCAGCAGAGTCTGTGCAACTACAAACTGATCACCCAGGGGCCCCGATGAGGAGAGACTTTCTACCTACAGCAGGTAATCCTGGGGCCAGTGTGTGTATTGGGGGGAGAGGAGAGCACAGTGGGGCTTTGTAGTTGTACCCTGAAGGCTTACAAGGTCCATATTGGTTCTGTCTCCCACTAAGCTCCGCAGCTGTTGCTGAACTTCATCTCTCAACAATCCTCTAAGTGTCATTTGACACGTTATAAGGTCGGACGAGTCTAAAGTTATTGTCAATGGAGATCGTGTAACTCTGTGTTACTGGGCCCCACAACAAATTCAATTTAGTGACCCAAAATATCAGTAAATTGACCTGTTCTACCAAGATAGATTGAAATTGCTCTTCAGATGGATTGCTAAAGATAACATACCTCCCAGCTGTCCTGTTTTTCACGGGACAGTCCCAATTTTGACAGCTCAACCCGCAGTCCCGGATTGTTACTGAAATGTCCCAACTTTCTCTTTGATCTCCTGCACTGAACAGCCAGAAAAAGATAAAAAGTTTCCAAGACTTAATTGGCTTTTGGCAGAGAGCCCAGAATACGTGGCGGGTGCACTTAGATACTTTTGTAACAGTTTAAGATAAGCAAAAAAAAAACAATTGTAACAATTTAAGATAAGCAAAGAAACAATTGTAACAATTTGATAACCAAAGAAACAATTGTAACAATTTAAAATAAGCAAAGAAACAATTGTAACAATTTAAAATAAGCAAAGAAACAATTGTCACAATTTAGGATAAGCAAAGAAACAACTGCAACAATTTATGATAAGCAAAGAAACAATTGTAACAATTTATAAGCAAAGAAACTATTTTAACAATTTAGGATAAGCAAAGAAACAATTGTAACAATTTAAGATAAGCAAAGAAACCATTGTAACAATTTAGGATAAGCAAAGAAACAATTGCAACAATTTAGGATAAGCAAAGAAACAATTGCAACAATTTAGGATCAGCAAAGAAACTATTTTAACAATTTATGATAAGCAAAGAAACAATGTAACAATTTAGGATAAGCAAATAAACAATTGTAACAATTTAGGATAAGCAAATAAACAATTGTAACAATTTAAGATAAGCAAAGAAACAACTGTAACAATTTAGGATAAGCAAAGAAACAATTGTAACAATTTAGGATAAGCAAATAAACTATTTTAACAATTTATGATAAGCAAAGAAACAATGTAACAATTTAGGATAAGCAAATAAACAATTGTAACAATTTAGGATAAGCAAATAAACAATTGTAACAATTTAAGATAAGCAAAGAAACAACTGTAACAATTTAGGATAAGCAAAGAAACAATTGTAACAATTTAGGATAAGCAAATAAACTATTTTAACAATTTATGATAAGCAAAGAAACAATTGTAACAATTTAGGATAAGCAAATAAATAATTGTAACAATTTAAGATAAGCAAAGAAACAATTGTAACAATTTAGGATAAGCAAAGAAACAACTGTAACAATTTAGGATAAGCAAACTATTTTAACAATTTATGATAAGCAAAGAAACAATTGTAACAATTTAGGATAAGCAAAGAAACAATTGTAACAATTTAGGATAAGCAAACTATTTTAAAAATTTAGGATAAGAAAAGAAACAACTGTAACAATTTATAAGCAAATAAACAATTGTAACAATTTAGGATAAGCAAAGAAACAATTGTAACAGTTTATGATAAGCAAAGAAACAATTGTAACAATTTAGGATAAGCAAAGAAACTATTGTAACCATTTTAGATAAGCAAAGAAGCAATGGTAACCAGTGCCAAGCCAGCCAGGTTGGACCCTAGCAACCAGACTCCTGAAATTACAAATTGTAGAGCTGCTGAATAAAAAGCTGAATAACTTAAACCACAAATAATAAAAAATGAAAACCAATTGCAAATTGTCTCAGAATATCACTCTCTGCGTCATACTAACAGTTAATTTAAAGCTGCACAACCCCTTTAATGCAGTCAGTGACTTGTTAGAATGATGTTGATAGAAGTGCAATATATTGGGGATACAAGAAGAAGACAATTCAGAGATAAAAGCAGTGACGAGTTTGGGATTGGCTGGAATTCCCGCGGAGAGGTGGAGGAAGCATAAAAAGAGAGGACACGGCTGTATAATATAATAGGTGAACTTTTATTACTATTGCTCAGTCGATAAGATAATGATTGACCATGCGGCTTTAGTGAGAACCAGAGACATTAACCATGAAGCCAAGAAACATTCTCTTCCCTGCTTGTATTAAAGGAAATATCAACCCTTGAATCAACTGGCATTTATTTATTTATTTTTTAAATCAAGTTTTCAAATTACCCGTATACACCTGAGTATAAGCCGAGTTTTTCAGCATCCAAAATGTGCTGAAAAAGTCTGCCTCGGCTTAGACCCGATAGATTTCAGTCACTTTTAATCATTCCTATACCAACAGTTCACTTGGGGAGAGACTGCAATATCCCACAATGCCCTCTGTTGGTTATATGAAAGATTTACAGTGACTGCAATATCACACAGCGCCATCTGTTGGTTATATGAAAGAATAACAGTGCGCCCTCTGTTGGTTATATGAAAGAATAACAGTGACTGCAATATCACACAGCGTCATCTGTTGGTTATATGAAAGAATAACAGTGACTGCAATATCACACAGCGCCCTCTGTTGGTTATATGAAAGATTTACAGTGACTACAATATCACACAGCGCCCTCTGTTGGTTATATGAAAGAATAACAGTGACTGCAATATCACACAGTGCCCTCTGTTGGTTATATGAATAACAGTGACTGCAATATCACACAGCACCATCTGTTGGTTATATGAAAGAATAACAGTGACTGCAATATCACACAGCGTCATCTGTTGGTTATATGAAAGATTTACAGTGACTACAATATCACACAGCGCCCTCTGTTGGTTATATGAAAGAATAACAGTGACTGCAATATCACACAGTGCCCTCTGTTGGTTATATGAAAGAATAACAGTGACTGCAATATCACACAGCGCCCTCTGTTGGTTATATGAAAGAATAACAGTGACTGCAATATCACACAGCGCCCTCTGTTGGTTATATGAAAGAATAACAGTGATTGCAATATCACACAGGGCCCTCTGTTGGTTATATGAAAGAATAACAGTGACTGCAATATCACACAGTGCCCTCTGTTGGTTATATGAATAACAGTGACTGCAATATCACACAGCACCCTCTGTTGGTTATATGAAAGAATAACAGTGCACCCTCTGTTGGTTATATGAAAATAACAGTGACTGCAATATTACACAGCGCCCTCTGTTGGTTATACGAGAGATTAACAGTGATGGCAATATCACACAGCGCCCTCTGTTGGTTATATGAAGGATTAACAGTGATGGCAATATCACACAGCGCCCTCTGCACATGGTAGTGCGACAGTGGGACAATGCACACAGTAATCCGTTTGGCAATTCTCTGTCACCATCAACTTTGCAAAGAAGTCCGGTTGATCGCTGGGGGGGGTCGCTTTGGCAGAATGTGCGCTGCTGGGAGACAGAGCTGTAGTTGTGTCTAGGCTTATACTCGAGTCAATAAGTTTTCCCAGTTTTCGTAGGTAAAATTAGGTACCTCGGCTTATACTCGGGTCGGCTTATACTCGAGTATATACGGTAGCCGTATTTGCACTGCCACTATGATGCATTTGAAACTGCACCGCCTGCTGATCTTTTTGGCCAACTGGCTTCATTCAGCAGAAAATGAAGTTAGTGAGAAAAGGAAAGTCTTGGGTCAGAAATCACCAGAGAAACATCACGAGACTCTTCTCTGTCAAAATATCCAGCTCTAGTCAGAAGTTCATAAAAATGAAAAAAAAAATGAAAATAAATAAAATTGGGGCTAATCCTGATCCTTTAACCTGATTGCTGGAAGACTGTGTGAGTCAATGGCATTGCTTTGTTTGCCTGGAAATGATTAATTACATAGTGTTAGAGAGAGCAATTAAGAGATAGCGTGTGGTTTTTATTTTCTATGTTTGGTTTATGTACCTTTAGGGCAAAGACACACTTGGAGATTCGGGGAGATTCAGTCGACCGGCAACAAATCGCCTCTTCTTCGGGCCCCGAACTGCCTTCCCCCTGGCTAGAATGTAAATCGCCGGCAGGATGGCACTCGCTTCGTTTTCCGAAGTTGCCAAACGAGGAAACTTTGGGACGATCTGAGTGCCATCCCACTGGTGGTTTAGATTCTAAACAGAAGGAAGGCAATTCAGGGAGATTAGTCGCCCAAAGAAGAGGCAATTTGTCGAATCTCCACGTCTGTCGTTGCCTTTAAAAAAAAACTTTAATTTTTTTAAATAAATACAAATCTGTGGTTTTGTGGCATCAAACAGGAAAATGAAAAGTAAGGGCTCTACCAGCTCCATTGTGCATTCAAGGTAGCTAAAAAGAAATGATCAGCCCACTGAGAACTCTTTGTAAAATGAGCTGCTCCTTATCTCAAAGCCTAAGGGCAACAGCACATGAGGACATTTTGTGCATTGTGTTAACTGAGCAATTGGCAGCTCTGTGGGAAGGTTCAGGATTAACTCCAAGGGAATTAGCTAAACCAAAGAGCTGGGGAAAGAGGGGGTTTGTTTATACAAAGGGCTTCTCAATGGACCGCTGACTTATTTTGATTGTGCCTATACCTGGAAATAAATGGTGCTACTCTATTCTATTTATTGGGGAGCAAGGCCATTTTGAGGAATGTGGTTGGTGCAGATCGGGGGGGGGGCGTATGAGACCTCTATATTCTATAGCTGTATTTCTTCTGTTCATTCTGCAGGAAAGACAACAAGATAATAAGCCACCAAGATGTCTTCCAACAACATCCAGCAACAGTTTCAAGATCAGTGGAACGATATCCTGGGCCGGGTGGCCAATAAGCAGATGTTCCAGTCCGACTGGGATATTGCAGCCTTTGTCATCTTCTTTGTGTTTATAGGTAAGAGGTTTCAGAGAGGCCTGAGAGTGAACATTATGTGGCTGACCCCATAGGGAACTAATTACTCATCTGGGCAAGTATTTTATACCTACCAGGGATGCACCTAATCCAGGATTCAGTTTGGGATTCGGCGAGGATTCACAATACTTCTGCCTGGCCGAACCAAATTCTAATCTGCATATGCAAATTAGGGACAGGGAGGGAAATTGAGTGAGTTTTTGTCACAAAACAAGTAAAAAATGTTCCCCCTTCCCACCCCTAATTCAGTTCGATATTCGGCCAAATCTTTTGTGAAGGATTTGGGGGTTCCGCCGAATCCAAAATAGGGGATTCGGTGCATCCCTAATTCCTATAAGGTGAAGCCCCCTAATTAATAAAAGGTGACGAGTAGGATTAGGGTTGCCACCTTTTTAAAAACCGGCTGCTGGGGGGCGGGGACACAAAGGGGCGGGATGTGACTTCAAAAGGGGCGGGCTGTGATGTCAAAGTGGGTGGGGCCACGACACGGACACTAGAAGAAGAGAAAAGGTAAGTTTCAGGGGATGTTCCAGGGGATGTTCCAGGGGATTGGGGGCAGGCCGAGGGCTCCTTTTAATCGTATTACAAATTTACTGGCAGCTACATTGCCGGTAAATTTGTAATACCGGCCTTGGCAGGTATTTTACCGGCTAGGCCGTTAAAATACCGGCCGGGTGGCAACCCTAAGTAGGATGCATGAGGAGCGTGGTGGCTCCAACAAAGATATGACAGTAGCAAGTGACAGTATAGGGACAAGCAGGGCCGCCATTAGAAATCACGGGGCCCCGTACAACAACATTTTCGGGGGCCCCTAGGCCCCACCCACCCTGGCAACCAGACCCCGCCCACTCCACATCACAGTTAATCAGTGCTAAAAAAGCAACCCCCCCCCCCCACACAAGTTATTAAAAGCTATTGATGGTCAGGGTCCCCTTATAAGTTTAAAAAAAAAAAACATTGGTGCTAGGGCCCCCCTTAGAAGTTAAAAAAATTGGGGCCCCAAAAATTTTTTTTTTTTAAAAAAACATTGGTGGCAGGGGCCTATAAAATATTAAAATAATACATTGGTGGCCAGGGGATTAAAAAAAAAAAACACAAATTGGTGTTCAGTAGAATTTTACTCTTGGCTTCAGGACTTCAACTTCGCCTCCTTTCGTGACTTTGGTTCTTTTCGCCGCTTCAGGACTTCAATTACAGCTGTTTTTCGTGACTTTGGGTCTTTTCGCCGCTACAGGACTTGAATTTCGGCTGTTTTCGTGACTTCGGGTCTTTTTGCTGCTTCGGGACTTCAGCTTTGGCTATTTTCATGACTTCGGGTCTTATCAGCGCTTCGGCTATTTTCGTGGCTTCAGGTCTTTTCACCGCTTCGGCTTTTCTGCATTTTTGGCTGGCCACAGATCTTTGCCTCTGGCTTTCTAAACTGCAGCACTGCCGGGCCCCCCTTCATGCCCGGGCCACTTGTTCCCCCCCTGTTCCCCCCTGATGGCGGCCCTGCATGGAGAGCATCATAAAGCAGTTTCCAAATGACGACTGCAGCGCCTGGAAAACCCCTAGGGAGCCCCCACCACAAAGACCAGGCCCAGCACCTTCCTGCTGCTTCTGTTCGACTCCCTCCACCAACTCCCGGCTCTGTATCCCCCTCACTGCCAGCCAAGTGGTTCCAATGGGAGGCTGTTCTTTCCCGCTGCCCTGTAGGCATGGTGACTGTGAGCCATATATAACCCCTTGCTCCCAGGCCACCCGCTACCCCAGGGAAAGAAAGACACTGGCAGGTACTCGCCGCCCCCATGACTACCCCTGCCAAATGTTGAGGCAGCACCTGCCGCCAAGTACTAGCACCAAGCACCCCGGCCCTGTACCCAGCCATCTACCCTCTAGCTACGCCCCGCCTACAACATGCGCGCGTCCGCACCTCCCATTTGTGCTTGTAATTGGCTGCCTCTGCATGACGCCAGCCTGTGTATTCCCAAGGTCACGGGGTCTGCCAGTCACGTGAGAAAGAGAGGGGGGGGGGAGTCGAGCGAAATATCAGGACCAAATGGGGATCGATGGTGCTGCTTGGAGACGTGGCTGTTCAGCTGGCCGCAGGTCTTCGGCACTGGCAAGGGGGGCCCGGCTCTTTCTAAACTGCAGCACTGCCGGGCCCCCCTTCATGCCCGGGCCCGGGACACTTGTCCCCCCTGTCCCCCCCTGATGGCGGCCCTGGGGACAAGGCTGAATAGGAAAACCTTTAGTAATAAAGGAACCTTTTGTCATATAATGTGAGATTATTTGGTTGTTGCTCTCTACTTACACTTACCCTTTTCTCTAGGCCTGATCCTGGTGCTGGTGATCTTGGTCCTGATCAGATGTTGCTGCTGCTGTTGCTGTGACTGCGAATCCCATGGGCCAAAGGTAAAGCAGGAGTCTTCCATGGTTCTCCATTTGCCTTTGCTTCTTTTTCCTAGACTTCAGATATAATTCACTTTGTTCTTCCATGAGAACTGGTGTCTTTAAATAACTGCAGGTCTACTCATGGAGACATGCAGTTGTCCCAATTTTATGTTCTTTTTCTCTCTATGACAGAAACTAAAATATATCTGTCATGGTTGCCTTTCTAAGCTGAGTTCTAGAGGGATAGAGCAGCTCCCTGCATCCCGGCAGATCTCTGTATTTTACTCCCTCTACCCTATTGAGCTCATGTCAAGCACCCAACAGTTGCCCAGCTCTCTAGTACATAGTCTAGAGCAGGAATCCCCAACCTTTTGAACCCGTGAGCAATAATCAGAAGTAAAAGGTGTTAGGGAGCAACACTAGCTGAAAAATGTTCTTGGGGAGCCAAATAAGAGCTGTGATTGGCCATTTAGTAGCCCCTATGTGGATTGTCAACCTACATTGAGGCTCTGTTTGGCAGTGCACCTCGTTTTTATACAACTGAAACTTGTCTCCAAACCTGGAATTCAAAAATAAGCACCTGTTTTGAGGCCACTGAGAGCAACATCCAAGGGTTTGGAGAGCAACATGTTACTCATGAGCTACTGGTTGGGGATCCCTGGTCTAGAGCAGTGGTTCCCAAACTCTGGGGTAGTTGTTTTGGAGTGGGTCATACTGAAGGCCAGTTGGATTGATATCTGGGATGAATACAGCTTGATGGTCATTTAGAGTGAAATGAAGCCTTCAAAATGACCCAATCCAAAACAACTACCACCACTACTAGGGGTAGGAAGCTGAGGGTGAAAAGGTGGACTCTAGTCTTGCACTACACATCCATAAGAAGTAGCCCGCCAGCAAGCAGGTGAGCTATGGAGTGGGGTTGATGGCAAGTGGTAGGAGGCATGGGGCTTGTGTTAGGCACCCTCTTTTGGCCTGATGTGAAAGCCATACTGTATATCTGTAACCAAGTTATGAGCTGAAAGGGGCCCAGACCAAATGTGGGACCTCAAAGCAGGTACCTAAAAGAAGCCCCCAAATCAATTATATAAAGTATAAAACACTTTAAAGTCTAAGTAAACCTTAAAAATAAGTGCATGTAAAATTGATGAGGGGGCTATTCTATGCACTTTTGTCATTTACATTTCATTATTTGTTTTGTTTTTATTCCAAGATATTAAGGGATACATGTACTGTTAATATGAATGAATTTTGTTACAACAGCGCCACCTGCTGGTCAGTTTCCCACCAGTCTGACCAGCAAGTAGTCAAGGAAGTTGTCAGGAGAAAGAAAGAGGCTGCTCTGATGTTCTTCTACTTAGGAAAGATTTGAGAAAGGTTTCTAATTGTTTTATTAAGTAGAAGAACATCAGAGCAGCCTCTTCCTTGACTACTTGGTGGGAAACTGACCAGCAGGTGGCGCTGTTGTAACAAAATTCATTCATATTAACATTACATGTATCCCTTAATATCTTGGAATAAAACCAAAATAAATATTGAATGAAAATGACAAAAGTGCTCAGAATAGCCCCCTCATCCATTTTACATTCACTTATTTTAAAGGTTTACTTATCCTTTAATGTGATGGATCCCAAACTATGGGGCTACCCACGAAGGGGATACAGGGTATGAGAATTAAGTCCTGGAAACACAGTCAGATAGGGTGAGATTTAGGGTGACCATTTATTTCCTACCCTATGTATTCCAGGCACTGTTACTAAATGGTTTACACAGCAAAATTCTTTAGATCTGTCACCTGGTTAGTAGTTAATGTTGAAATAGAAATAAAATATTGGGTTTCAAATGGTGACTTGTGCCGAAATAGTCTGAAAACCAGAGTGTTAAAACTTTATCTGGCCTTTACATGTGCAGTATAAGAGGCACGACAGAGCAGAACTCCATTACTTGAAGGCTGTCATTTAATGTGTCGGCCAATGACGAGATAACGCCGTCATGTGATCTCTTGTTACTGTTATATGGCTGCACAGTGAGATAATACTATCGGCCAATAAACAGTCATTGAGTCATCTCAATGCCGAGCTCAGTGTACACCCATACTATTACAGCTATCGTTTCTTGATTATAGAACCTGAATCTGCAAGTAGTTAGTAGCACTTTTATAACAGCTAGGCAAAGCCTACAAGAGGAATATAATTATTACTTTCAACTCCATCGTACAAATACAAAGGACAAACAATATAAAAATATGGAATTTAAAAAAATGTTTTCCAACTTGATTGGTCATAGTAAGATTTCTATTTCTCTTTCTGTGTATTTAGTTCTAACTTCTTGGCAAGAGTGGAGAGTTCTTTGCCACCTACCCCAGCTATTTCTAAAACTATCCTGTATGTAGAATGTGCTTTTAGTGGTACAGTATATGGCCATACGATCTGGACACCAGCCATGTCCAACATTCCCAAAACATGAAGATGTTCTTCCCTTTGCTGCTGTAGCAGCCTCTACTCTTCTGAGAAGGTTCCCACTAGATGGTGGAACGTTACTGGTGGGATTTTACTCCACTGAAATGGAGAAGGTTGGGCAAAGATTCCAGGGTTCCAATTAATCCCACAAGTGTTCAGTTGGGCTGTGGTTGGGGCTCTGCGCAGGCCAGTCAAGTTCTTTATTTTACCATCTCTTCACATATTCTGTATTGACCTTGTTTTGTACACTTGGTTATTATCCTGCTGTAACAGGAAAGTGCCTTCCTCAAACTGTTGCCACAATGAAGGAGGCTTGGAATTGTCTAGATCAGTGGTCCCCAACCAGCAGCTCACGAGCCACATGTTGCTCACCAACCCCTCGGATGTTGCTCCAAGTGGCCTTAAAGCAGGGGCTTATTTTTGAATTCCAGGCTTGTTTTGGTTGCATAAAAACCAGTTGTTCTGCCAAACAGAGCCTCCTGTAGGCTGCCAGTCCTCATAGGGGCTACCAAACAGCCAATAACAGCCTTTATTTGACATCCCCATGGACTTTTTCATGCTTGTGTTGCTCTCCAACTCTTTTTACACTCAAATATGGCTCACGAGTAAAAAAGGTTGGGGACCACTGGTCTAGATCTAGAACTTCAATGTATGGTGTTGGGGCACTTGTTTTATGCATAGGCAATTCCAGTAGTAAGAAGTGGTGGCCTCATGCATTTGGCCATGTCGTATCTGTGGGAGGATAAGAGCTTTGGGAAAGGCAGCGGGTCCATCTGTGTAACAGTTGTCATCTACGTATCTTCTTTTCCAGAAACATTACAAGCAACAAGTTGGCATTGACAACCCAGCGATGGAGCCGTAACCCCTCCTTTCCCTCTTGTGACTGGCAGCTCAACGAGCCAGTGGATGGCCCAAGAAACTTCTGAGATGAAGCCGTGTTTTTTTTTTTCACGGTTGAGATATAAATGAATAAATGTTAGTGTTGCTAATACCAAAGTGACGCCCAATAAGAAAAGCTTCGGAATAGGGCGTGTAGATGGGCACGCCTCCTTTTAATCACTGAAAGGACAATCTTATGGCATATGATTTTTTTTATATTTCATTTATATGTAGAAGCCGTACTTGTAGTCATTAGTATAGTGGGGGAAGAAAATATGCCCACTGGATCTTTGTAAGAGATAAGGCCTAAAGATGTGCTCAGTTGTGAAGGGTGTGGCTAATTTTCCACAACAGGCAACTAAATTCCTTTGGGAAAATTCTAAAATTTAAAGATATTCCTTTGAACAATTGAACACAATTAGGGATACCTATAAAGCTGTAAATTATGAATGATGTGTCATACTCTGAGGATGAGCCGGGATATGGGGCACGAAATGCGTCAGGAGTTGTTAAATGCACTGAAACAATGCAAGCATGCTTTTATGTACTTAATGAAATAAAAGGATTTGAAGAATCGATTTATTCCTGGAAAGAACGTGTCCAAGATGTGTGTTGAGTGAGTGTGTAAAAGTATCCGTTGCCAGGAGGTGGGACTAATGGACATGTGAAAGTCTGGATCCAATCCAAAGCAAGGAAAAAATTCTTAGCAGAGCCAGGCCTACATAAATGGGCAGCCAAGGTAAGAACTTCGTAGGCTTTCTTTCCCCTCTCTCCTCCACCCTTTAGTTCTGGCCCTTAGAAAGACAGACACATGCTTAAAGAACTTATAGAGATGAGTGGTTGGCACAGCAACCTTGCATTGCTGGGGTTTTACGGTTTGTATGTTCTCCCTGTGATGCTCTATTTAAATAAAGGATAACACCACAGTTATAAGGGAAGAACAGAATCGCTCCAAATCATCATGAAGCAACTACGACTCACCCACTCCTTCCAGAAGGCTGATCAGACTGATTTTGCAGATCCCTTCTAGAAGTAAAAAGAAGAAAGCGGCTGCTCTGATGTTCTTCTGCTTAGGAAAGATTTGAGAAAGATTTCTAATTGTTTTCCTAAGCAGAAGAACATCAGAGCAGCCTCTTTCTCCTGACAACTTCCTTGACTACTTGCTGGTCAGACTGGTGGGAAACTGACCAGCAGGTGGCGCTGTTGTAATAAAATTCATTCATATTAACAGCACATGTATCCCTTAATATCTTGGAATAAAAAGAAAATAAATAATGAATGTAAAAGACAAAAGTGCTTAGAATAGCCTCCTCATTCATTTTACATTCACTTATTGTAAAGGTTTACTTATCCTTTAAAGGGGCAGTTCACCAACCATAGTCAGACAGTTCTTTTGAGCAGGGCCGACATCAGGGGGGGACAGGGGGGACAAGTGGCCTGGGTCATGAAGGGGGGGCCCGGCAGTGCTGCATTTTGAAAGAGCCAGGCCCCCCTTGAGAGCGCCGAAGCCTGTGCCCATTTTCAAAGTCCCAAACAGCCAAAATGCGGAAGTGCCGAACAGCCGAAGTCCCAAAGCGGCGAAAAGACGCGAAGTCATGAAAGGAGGCGAAGTTCAAGTCCTGAAGCCACAAGTTCAATTCTACTGAACACCAGTTTGTGTTTTTTGTTTTTTGTTTTTTTAATCCCCTGGCCACCAATGTATTATTTTAATATTCTATAGGCCCCTGCCACCAAGGTTTTTTTTTAAATATTTTTTGAGGCGCTAATTTTGTAAGGGGGGCCCTGGCACCAATGTTTTTTTTAAAAAAAAATATTCTTTGGGGGCCCAGTTTTTTTTAACTTGTAAGGGGGGCCCTGGCACTAATGTTTTTTTTTAACTTATAAGAGGGTCCTGACCATAAATAGCTTTTTATAACTTGTGTGTGAGGAGGTTACTTTTTTAGTGCTGAGGTCTGTGTGGTCTTTTAACTGTGATCTGGACTGGGTGGGCCTGCTTTTGTGCTAGAATATATTATTATGGGGGGTTGGAGGTGTGGCTTGTATAACTGGTTATAACTGATGCAGATTGAGGGTGGGTTCTATGCACCCCAAGTTTCCATTTAGGAACAGTGACAGTTGCCTTTAAAGTCACCTGTTTATGAGGCTGAGGTGACACTAACAATTACAGCATTTTTATCCGACCTTGTTTTTTTGGCCGCATGGAATTCTGGGAGTTCCAGGTCCTTAAAAGCTCCACATGGCACCTAATGAGGTTTTGAATTATAAATGAATTGAAATTGAATTCTCTGTTCTGGACCATTATAATCTCCCTTTGGTTTGGACAGTCACTCACTTCGGCTTTGAGACAGAGGTGAGAGTTTCAGAGTTACAAGATTGGTGGGGGACGTTAGAGTCCTGCGCGGGTCCATTTTTTGGAGCCCATACCAGACCTGTACCTGCAACCTGCAATCCGCAACCCAGACCCACAAGCCGCATTCTTACCCGCTTGGACCCACTCCTCGACCCGCAAGTACCTTTTCCGCAACCCGGACCCGCTGACCATCAAGAATCAGTAAGTGATGTCATTGTAAACCGGAACTGACATCACCCGAAGCAGACAACAACACAATGGCAGAGTGCTTCCACCCCTGACCATGTACCCTTTGTGGTACCACCTGCCATACGGGTCACACAGGTACATTTGAAACCCAAGCGCCACCTGCTGCTCATTTTGGCCAACTACATAAGTGTAAGTTAGTGAGAAGAGGGAAGTCTGATCTTGATAAAGGGCCCGAGTGGTCCGAAACGTTGCCTTTTTCTGTATGTGTTTGGGGTGAATACATTTTACCCTTTTTCAGCATTCAGTGTGCCACTGGAATTTTTCTATCACCCGAAGTAGACTTGATCAGAAAAAAGGAGTAAAAAACGCTATTGAGAAGACCCGCAGAACCGCGTCTATATACGCCCTCGGAACTTCTACCCGCAACCTGCAGGGTACTACAGGTTTTTGCGGGTAACCCGAGGTCTTTGGGAGGTAGAACAGCAAAAAGAACAGAAAGCAATCAAGAAGGCGGGTCATAAAAAAAAAAAAAAAGGAAATACCCAAATGCCCAACACTTAGAGTGACATTTATCAAGGGTCGAAATTCGAATTCATGCGAGTTTTTTTTTTTTTTTTTTAACTCACCTGAATTTGATCTTACTCAAAATGAGAATATTTGACTATTTATTAATAAAATCAAATATGTAAAACTAGGACCAACTCTAATGTAATGCAAATGTAATTCGACAAAACTCGATTTGAGTTTTTTCTCCAAAAAAACAAAACTTGAATGTCAGTACAGCTACAAACAACTCCAAATTGATCACTGCACCTCTCTGATTGACTTACGATCTACGGTCATTCGGCAGGTTTTAGGTGGCAAATAGTCGAATTTGAATTCTTCAGAGAAGGCCAGAGTATGATAAGTAGGGAAGGGTCAATTTGTTCGCCTTGTTTCGCCGCGGAAATGACGCCTATAGACTTGTATGGTGTCGTGCGTCAAATTTCTTGATGCCCATAGACTTTAATGGGCATCGGCAACATTTCACCGCCGGCGAATTTTTGTCGAAACGAAACGGGTTAAATTCGCCCAAGCCTAATGATAATTAGCAGAAATCAAATTCAAATCTTTTTAAAAAACTTGAATCAAGTTTGGATAATTCCCTAATCGAATTTGGCAGTTTTGACCAAAAAAAGGAGAATTTTAAATTTGGTATAGGGGGCAAAGAAGAGCACTGGCTATTTAATACATAATTCACAAACAACTTTATTCATGCACATGTGACAGTACAAAAACAAGGAATGGAAGAAGCAATAAATCCATAAATATACAGGATTCCTGTAACAAAACAAACGAATGTCCAATGAAATACATTCCCTTTTATCCAGCACATCACAGATAACCAACTCATTAAAGGCTTTGGTCCTATATACAGAATAAAAAGACAACGTGGACAAAAGAAGATGGGCCTGCAAAGGATTCTGGGACAGTCAACTCCATGGAAAAGCTCACTCCACGTCTGCAAAATCCACTATTAAAGGGGTGGTTCAACAAACCACTAGTTGTTTTCAGATAGATCACCAGAAATAACGACTTTTTCCAATGACTTTCTATTCTCTATGTGACCATTTTTATAATATTGAAGAGTAAAGTGTAATTTTTCACCTTCTGAAGCAGCTCTAGGAGAGGGGGGTCGCCGACCCTGTAAACGGTTTTTCTTATCTTTGTCCCTGCTGGATTTTTATTACAGGCAGCTGTTAGAATTGAATTGAATAGTTGCTGATATTCCCCAGATACTGCTGAATAATGTATCAACTAAATGTTGTAAATTGTAACAGTTCAGAGTCTGCACCTGAATTACTGAGTTGCCAGACTCTAACACCAGAGACACCAACATCCAACTTTACACCAAGGGGCACATTTACTTAGCTCGAGTGAAGGAATAGAATAAAAAATACTTACGAATTTCGAAGTATTTTTTTGGCTACTTCGACCATCGAATCGAACGATTCGAACTAAAAATCGTTCGACTATTCGACAATTCAATAGTCGAAGTACTGTCTCTTTAAAAAAAACTTCGACCACCTACTTCACCACCTAAAACCTACCGTGGTACAATGTTACCAAAATATTACCAAACCAATTTCTGATTAAAATCCTTCGATCGAAGGATTTTTTCTTCGATCGTACGAACGTAGGAAATGCGCTAAATCCTTCGACTTCGATATTTGAAGTCGAAGGATTTTACTTCGACGGGCGAATATTGAGGGTTAATTAACCCTCGATATTCGACCCTAAGTAAATGTGCCCCTTAGAGTTTGGAAAATAAGTAAAAAATAAATAATGGTAAGTAATTGAAAAACGTTTTTATTTCTGGGAAACAGTCTAAAAACAACTGAATTGAAAAAAGTGTTTGGAAGGTGAACAATCCCTTTAAGGTGGCCATTGATGCACCAACATCGAGTTTTCATACGATATTCGGTGCGTCTATGGTGGGAGACGAGACGACCAATATCGGCAGAAGTCTTGGATATCGGTCAGCTCATCGGAAGGAAAATTTTGATTGGGCGCCTTTGAAAGCACATCGGCCATTGTTAGTGCTGAATTGTCAGATACAGGTATGGGACCTGTTATCCAGAATGATCGGGACCTGGGGTTTTCCAGATAACGGATCTTTCTGTAATTTGGGTCTTCATGCCTTAAGTCTACTAGATATTCATTTAAACATGAAATAAACCCAATAGGCTGGTTTTGCTTCCAATAAGGATTAATTATATCTTAGTTGGGATCAAGTACAAGTTACTGTTTTATTATTACACAGAAAAAGGAAATCATTTTTAAAAATTTGGATTATTTGGATAAAATGAGAGCCATTCCGTAATTCGGAGCTTTCTGGATATCGGGTTTCCGGATAAGGGATCCTATACCTGTACAGGTAGAATTCTATTATTTTTCTCTGTATATCTGACGATTCAGCTCTACACGTGTGTATTGAAACAAACAATCTTTCTTGGAACATGTTTTCCAAGAAAGATCGTAATTGCTATGTCTATGGCCATGTGTAGAACTGAATTGTCAGATATAGAGACAGAAACAATAGAATTCTACCTGTATCTGATGATTCAGCACTTTCCAGTCGCCGTGCAGGCTACTATGACTTGATTGGATCTGGACTACCATACTAAAGGCCCCCAAAGACGGGGATAAAAGATGCAGACAGAACGAGTCATTCGACGGGCTTTCCCGATCGACATCTGGCCCAAAGTCGGGCAGATGTCGATCAGGCAGGTTAAAAATCTGTGTGTCTATGCAGCCCCGCAATCCAACCGCCCGTATCCAATTCATTCTGATCCGATTGTTGGGCCCTAGGGCTCACGATCGGATCAGCCTATCATCCACTTTAATGTGGCCATATAAGGGAGAGATCCACTCATTTGGCGACATCGCCAAATGAGCGGATCTCTACATCTATGGCACCTTAACCCTAACTCACAAACAGATGGAGCAGGCTTATATAGACTCTGTTGCACATGACCAAAGGTGTGGTTGTGTGTGTGCGCCAGATGCTTCAGTTAATCCCGCTCCATCTCTTTAACATCTGAGGACAATGCCTCCCTTTATTAGTCTCATTAGTACCTTATCCCTGTGAAATGTGCCCAAAGTGAATAAATACAATATATATATATATATATATATATATATATATATATATATATATATATATATATATATATATATATATATATATATATATATACACACACATATTAAACATTTACAAGAGTGGTGCAACACAAGGCCAAGGATAATCGTGACGGTGTACAAATGTAGGTGCAGGGTCCATAACGTCACAGACAGTCTGTGTGGAAGCGAGTGTGTGTCTGTAGTGTTTCACTGCAGGGAATCGACCTGCGGATGATCAAACAATGGCTGACGGTTCTCTTCCCAGAATCCCGACAGCCAACTGGCCAATGGCTAGTGTAGAACACGGTGTAGGCAGCAGTCTATAAAGCCACCAGGGAAAAGGGAGGAGTCTACCAACGCTTCTCCTTAGTATGATCTGAAGTTCCAGTAACTGGAAAACACAGAGATCTGGAAGAGAAAGGCCTGGCATTAATGGTGTGTTCTTGGTAAATCCTACATAGCCAGTTAGCCACGGTATACACCTTTTTTACTTACATTTATTTGTATGTCAAGATACAATCATAAACAAATAACAGAACCTAGTGCAGTATTGTTAATATCCAGTGCAGTCACCAGGGTGTTGCAACACTAGTCTGTGTGTGTGTCTGGAACCATAGAAAGCCTATGCACAGATTTGTCTTGTGCGTTCTAAAGGGCTATAGTGATCTCTACAAAGTGCAATCTCTAAAATTCAATTATAATCAAGTCAAACAAGGTGCTTGTAGTGCTTTCTTCAAAAAAATTATAATAAGGTGCAACAGTGTTTTCTTCAATCAATAAGAATCAGTATGTGGCTTCTCCACTCTCTGGTGGGATTGGCAATTTAAGAGATTCCTGAATCAAAACAGCATCAATGAATCAATATCAACTGCAGGGTAATTCGCACTGAATATTTAATCCTTATAGCACCTTAGAACACACAAGAAAAATCTGTGCATAGACTTTCTATGGTTCAAGACACACGCACAGATTAGTGCTGCAACACCCTGGCGACTGCACTGAATAGTAACAATATTGCACGACTATGTTAATTTTTTTTTCCATTGCCTGTGGCGCTGATTTATAATTGTATCTTGATTTGGTGATCCATTGGAGGAACTGCGAAAAAGATCAGCAAAGGAAAAAAATATGGGGGTTTACTTTTCCTTTAATCTCGCAAATTTTGTTGGTTTTTGCAATTTATTTGTATGTGATGTACTGCATTCAAAACTAGTCCCACAATGCCTTATTTTTTTAGAGGCTACAGCCCTCCAAACTCAAGTTTGAATTCAAGGGCTGCTGTAGCGCTTGGATATCGGGTCCTGATGATGACACAGTAAATGTTTCTTTGCCTTACCTTGTCCTTTAGTTGCTGGCAGAGCTGCAGTGATACGGTGAAGAAGACCAGAGCATCATTCAGCCACGGCACCAGGCATTCCACTTTATGGACATGGCTGACTTCAAATCGCTGACTGTTCAGTTCACTGTTAATGAGACGTTGATGTGAGCTCTCTATAGACTGGCTATTATCAGCCTGTGAGGCTGAACATGCTGGATATGTATATATTAAAGGACCAGCAACAAAAAATGTTTAAAAATAAAAAAAAAATTGTTAGCATACAACAAAAAAGAAAACACAAAGACAACTTTGAAATCGCTAAGTTTTTATTATGAAATAACTGACAGAAACTCCGCTTGCGCTGCTCTTCAGAAAAGGTGACGATCCATTGTGCGGCTCACGATTTCTCCTCCCTGGCTATCTCCTATAAGGAAAGCAGGGAGGATAAAGCGAGAGCGCCACGATGATCATAGATCGCCTTTTCTGAAGAGGAGCGCAAACGGAGTTTCGGTAAGTTATTTATAAATAAAGACTTAACGATTTCAACATTTTGTCTTTGTGAATGATTTTAAAAATAATTTGATGTTACTGGTCCTTTAAAGGGGTGGTTAACATTTTTTTTTTAGTATGTTATAGAATGGCCATTTCTAAGCAACTTTCCAATTGGTCTTGGTTATTTATTTATTATAGTTTGTTATAGTTTTTCTTCTGACTTTTTCCAGCTTTCAAAGGACCCCATCTAAAAAGTAATGGCTCTGTAAAGCTGCAGATTATTTTTCTATTGCTACTTTTCATTACTCGTCTTTCTATTCAGGCCTCTCCTATTCATATTCCAGTCTTTTATTCAAATCAATGCATGGTTGCTAGGGGAATTTGGACCCTAGCAACCAGACTGCTGGAATTGCAAACTGAAGAGCTGCTGAATAAAAAGCTAAATAACTCAAAAACTACAAATAATAAAAAATGAAAACCAATTGCAAATTGTCTCAGAATATCACTCTCTACATCATACTAAAGGTTAATTTAAAAGGTGAACAACAACTTTAAATACATGTTCCTGTCTTCAGGTTAGATTTAGACCTTGATAAAGTCTATGGAGATAATCTGCCCGACGATATTGGTGAAAATAAAGATGTTGCTGGACTACAACCCCCAGCATGCTTGCTCTTTCTCTTGCTAATATGTCAAAGAATGTTGCAAGATGTAGTTCAACAGCACTTTGGGGATTAAAGGGGTCGTTCACTTTTGCGTTAAATTTTAGTGTGATGTAGAGAATGGTATTCTGAGACAATTTGCAATTCGTTTTCATTTTTTATTATTTGAGGTTTATGAGTTATTTAGCTTTTTATTCAGCAGCTCTCCAGTTTGTAATTTCAGCCATCTGGTTACTAGGGTCCAAATTCCCCTAGCAACCATGCCCTGATCTGAATAAGAGACTGGAATATAAATAGGAGAGGCCTGAATAGAAAGAGGAGTAATAAAAAGTTGACCCCCATTTGAAAGATGGAAAGAGTCAGAAGAAGAAGGCAAATAATTAGGAAACTATAAAAAATAAACAATGAAGACCAATTGAAAAGCTGCTTATAATTGGTTATTCTATAATATAGGAAAAGTTAATTTAAAGGTGAACCACCCCTTTAATAAACAGGGAGTTAATGGAATACAGAGGTGTTTATATGCAAGCCTTTAAAGGAGAAGGAAAGCTACCAAAGCAGTTTATTGCCAATTAGCCACAATAGTACAAGCTATAACATTTTATTTATTCTGCAGAATGCTTTACCATTCCTGAGTAATCAGCTCTAGAAGCTCTCTGTTTGTTTAGGATAGCAGCTGCCATATTAGCTTGGTGTAACATCACTTCCTGCCTGAGTCTCTCCCTGCTCACTCCTAGCTCTGGGCTCAGATTACAGCAGGGAGGGGAAGGAAGCAGACTGAGCATGCTCAAGCCCAAGCCCTGGAGGTTTAAGCTGAAAGAAGGTTTAGGTAGGATCAGAAGCCCATGAGTACACAATAAAAGGAAAGAAATGTGGTGTTTCTTTTGACAGAGGACTCAGAGCAGCATTACTTTGAGGGTTTACTGGTGTATTTATATAGACCTTTCTGATAAAGCTTACTTAGTTTTAACCTTTCCTTCTCCTTTAAGGGTGGAGCGAATGATCATAAATCAAATTAGGGTTAATGTTCTGGACAGAAACAACCTTATGTTTTGTGATATGGACACACGTGTGTACTCACAACATGGCTCCTGGATTATGCAAGACGGCACTGCCAGATGGTCGGAAATTCTGGAGACAAAAGCAGGACAGATTTCGTCTGAACAGAGATTAAAGGCAAAGCATACCCTTATTTATTTATTTCCTTTTATATAGGAAAAAAAAACGGGAGCTACTTTACTCAAGGTCTCCTCGTGCTTTCATATTGTCATGGAACAGCAGGATTTATGTTATTCCTTATTCAGAGGTGCACTGCCTTGCAAAAGTATTCACCCCCCCCCCTTGGCTTTTTACCTATTTTGTTACATTCCAACCTGTAATTTAAATGTGTCTTATTTTATGTGATGGATCTGCACAAAAGAGTCTAAGTTGGTAAAGTAAAATGAGAAAAAAAAATATAAACACTTAAAAAACCCAGCATTTGTTTTGTATTGTTTCACTTCCTGAAGACGGCCCAAGTCATTGCGCCGAAACGTTGAAATAAAAGTTTTTTTCTTTTTCACCATTGACAAGACCTGTGAGTGCGGTTTTTTCTTCGTGATTATATATATATATATATATATATATATATATATATATATATATATATATATATATATATTAAAAAAAAAAGGATTAAAAAAAATAAATAAAAAACTGAAAATTGGCATGTGCATATGTATTCACCCCCTTTGCCATGAAGCCCCTTAAAAATCCTGGTGCGACCAATTACCTTCAAAAGTCACATAATTAGTGGAATGAAGTCCACCTGTGTGCAATCTAAGGGGCATATTTATCAAGGGTCGAATTTCGAATTGAAAAAACTACGAAATATGAATTCAAAAACCGAAATTTAAGTCAACTTTTTTTTTTTTTGGTCGAATAGGCCCGTATTTGCCCAGATTAGAATCATACGAATCGAAGGAATAGCACATTCGATTGAATTCGATTTAAAAGTTTTTTCCAAAAAAAACTTCGATTTTTCAAAGTCCACCAACTGGCTCCAAATGGGTTCTAGGAAGTCTCCCGTAGCCTAAAACCGCAATTCGGCAGGTTTTAGATGGCGAATGGTCGAAGTCGAATATTTAAATTCGAATCAAATTTGGACTATTCCTTAGTCGAAGAACACAGAATTTCGAGCTATTTTTTAATTTTTTTCATTCCAAAATTCAACCTGCTCCTAAGTGTTACATGATCTGTCAGTATAAACACACCTTTTCTGACATGGTACCGCAACAAAACATGAAAAATGCCAAGGGGGGGTAAAGACTTTTGCAAGGCACTGTAAACGCTCACATGAAGGGATAGCTCATTTATGCACATGTATTAGAAACAAAGAGTCCACCCTGGTCTAACCAGAACCAAAATGTTCTTTTTTTTTGTTTTCATGATACTAGCAGTTTTATACTGCTAATACCATGAATCTGTAACAGGAGTGCCCCCTGCTGCTCAGAGTATACTATAGGCAGTTTGTACAGAGCCCAGCTTGTGTATTAAAGATACAGATACAATAAGAGCTTTCAGCCCCGGTTACCTTGGTGGAGTTTGGCTGGAGGGCATGCAGCTGGTACACCAACAGGCACAGCTTGTTCACGTTGACATAGAAATTCAGCAGAATGTCAGACGGGAGCGAGGGAGTGAACATTTTCTGAGAACAAAAGACAATACATAATAAATGAGGAGGTGCCGAGCACCAGTTATTTTACCCTCCATCACACCATCGCTAATTGATCATCGTTCCAGACAGTCCCTAACTGCTCTGCAGGGAAACAATCATACTTATGAACAGCAGGGGGAGCCCCCGCCTTACTTCCCAGTCATGCAGAACTCAAGCAGCTTTGTTTGTTTCCCTGTAGAGCAGTCGGCGACTGTGTAGAGATTTGTATTGGATTTTATTTTTGCCTTTACATCCCCTTTACTGTTTCCAACTCCAGCTGCAGGGACAAAGATCATGGAGACAGATTTAAACAGATAAACTGGGATTCTATTTGGAGGATTATTTTGCTGCAGCCACTGGTTCTGCAGAGTTGGAGAAAGTGTGTATTAAACAATACAAAAACTATAAAATCCATATTAGATTACATGACAACACAGGACCCAGTGCAGTCTGTATATTCTGATTATTAATCAGTCTTGTTGTATCGGCTTCTGGCAGATATTATTTGACTTGTGCTGTTTTGATCATTTATGACGATCCCTAAACAGCCCAGACCGCACTGAGCATGTGCACAGTCTTAGTCTTGCAAAGATGTATAACAAAGATATACAAGATGGTGACCCCCTGTGGCCAACTTTGAAAGCATAAATAATTTGTTTGATTAGGCTTGTGGTGCAGTAAGTTCATGTTTAGTATACAAAATACAGCATTTCTAGCCTTATTCTATTTTACACTTTACTTCCCCTTTAATTAGGTGGGACCAAGGATTTAATATATCTAGACAGAGAGATAGAGAGTTGTGCCCTCTAGTGGGTGACAATAGATTGCACTGTGTGGCAGAAATATGCATGGAATTAATGTTCTAGACTTATAATCAATCCCATATCTTGGGGGAGGGGAATGCAGTCCTGTTAGGAGAGCAATGTAATCTTGGTTTGGTCCTGGCATAATGGAACTTTCCAGCATTCAAATGAGATGTGTGATCAAGGCACAATTAGTCAGATATTGGTTGGGGAGGCAATCACTTTGGCTGTTGACTCACAGAAGTTGGAAATAGCCAAGCCCACCCCAAGCGTCCTAGAACAAGCCCTGTCCCATAAAGTAAGTGCAGTTACCGTGAGCCCACTGGTGGCTACTTCTGGCAGGGTCATAGTGGCTGGCGTGGTCAGTCGATTGCGAGCCCGGGTCAGCTGAAGCATTACCGCATCCATCAGCTACAGACGGCCACAAGGTGGCACAAAACAGAAGGCAGAAATGAATTGATTGGAGACAGTGCGGACGCGTTTCATGCCCTACAGGGAGCTGGAGGCTACCGATTCAAGCCGGACATTAGATACCCCAATAATACAAGAAGAATGAAAGATACAGTCATGACTTGGGCACAGATGCCATACTCACCTTCAACACCTCCGCCCCAGTCTGGAACGTGTAGTTCTCTCCGCGGTTGGTCAGTAAGTAAATGGCCTGGTTGACGTGGTTTCGAGCATCTTGAATCTGTCAAATAAATCAAGCAGGCAAATAAGGCCAACATGTCACATGTATATGTCAGCTTGGCGATCCTTGATCACGGTGACTGTCTGGCTTCTAGTGATGAGTGAATCTGTCCCGTTTTGCTTCACAAAAAAAAAAAACGCTAAACGGCGACATTTTGCTTAATGCCAATGGCCGTTTTTATGTGTGACAATTTTTCTTGTTCCAAATGCATTAGTCAATGGGCGTTTTTTCTTATGTCGCTTTTTTGTCCTAATGCATTTAAATCAATGGGCGTTTTTTTTTTTTTATGGCGACTTTTTTTGTTCTAATGCATTAAAGTCAATGGGAGTTTTTTCTTATGGCGCTTTTTTTTGTCTTAATGTATTTAAATCAATGGGCGTTTTTTTTATGGTGACTTTTTTTTGTTCTATGCATTAAAGTCAATGGGCATATATTTTATTGCAACTTTTTTCTCCAAATGCTTTTAAGTCATTGGGCGTTATTTTTTATGGTGGCTTTTTTCTCCAAATGCATTAACGTCAATGGGTGTTTTTTTTATGGGCTGAAAAAATTCGGACATGGCGAAATTCAGAATTTCCCCGCAAATCCATGGCTGGCGAATAAATTCGCTCATCACTAGCTAATGACGTTCCTTCCCTCTATGACCGAACGCCCCTCATTACCTGCTGCATTTTCCACTGCTTGTCATCACGGAAGGCAAAGTGTAAGAGCTGATTGGTCCGCAGGGTTTTCAGATTCACCTCCTAAGGGGAGCACAAATTGGCAATGTTTTGGTGCAAGTGGCCATAAAGAGCCCAGAGTGGAATGAAGCCCACTGATGTGGAATGGAGGGAATTTATATATACACACACATGTTTAAAGTAACAGCGCAATTAATTAGGGATAGCACTATTAATTGGCTACAATTTAGCAGGATACTCACAGCCTGACACAAGGTGTCCCCTTGGAGAGTCAATATGCCCTTTACTTGATCCGAGCTGCAAAACATGAGCAGAAGATGGTCACTCAGACACACAGACATCCTTATTTATTCGCAATTATATGAGGAGGCTGTGCCAAATCCAGGCCTAATCTTTACTTTGGGGAAGCAAATGACTAAATCCAAACGGTGTCCCTTACTACTAAAATGTAAATAGTGCTAATTTCTTTATCCTATAGCAGCTAAGGACGCTGGTGGAGGTAGAATTGGCTGGTAGTGCTCACCTTGTGGCTCCCACTGCAAAGCTCTCTTGTTTGGCGGGGCCCTCACCTACACCGGTGGGAAGCGTGAACCTCCGGGAAGCTTCCTGAATCAGACAAAAAATTTGTTAGGAATGTAGTAAAAGGTTGCAGGCTGAGTTATACAGGGAACTCTGAGTATCACTCATGTATTATAAGGGATAATGTACCCCCTACTGTAAATGATAAGGATATTAGAAGTCACTGAAGGGTTTTGTGACCATATAAAGACGGAAGGCTGCAGGAAATCTGATTATCACTCATTATAAGGGATAATGTACCCCTCTACTGTAAATGATAAGGATATTAGAAGTCACTGAGGGGTTCTGTGACCATATAAAGACACAAGGCTGCAGGCTGAGTTATACAGGGAACTCTGAGTATCACTCATGTATTATAAGGGATAATGTACCCCCTACTGTAAATGATAAGGATATTAGAAGTCACTGAGGGGTTGTTCTGTGACCATATAAAGACACAAGGCTGCAGGCTGAGTTATACAGGGAACTCAGTGTCACTCATGTATTAGAAGTGATAATGTACCCCCTACTGTAAATAATAAGGATAATAGAAATCACTGCTTAGCATTGTGGTGTAAAGGTCTGTTACAATGTAATAAGGAGGGGACAGAAGCAGCAGAAGGGAGTTAATACACACAGGAGTGCTAAAGCACACCGACCCCCCCACAAGTTTAATTAACCCTGGGGATCCATATCATCTGATAAAACCTCCTAATATCCCACTGTGTACATTGATTGACCTAGTTACACACAGACTAGTTTTTTGAAGGTGTAGAACTCAGAGGCCCTTTTTTGGTTGGTAGCAGCTGCCATTCTGAGCGCTGAAACTGCTGTGCAGATACCGACCTTCAAGATGTCCTGCAACTGTTTCAGTACAGAATGGACCTCCTCTTTCAGGAGCCATTTGAATTCTTCCTCCTAGAAGATATAAGAACAGGCAAAAAATTACATTGTTTCAGGAGTCAGGGCGAGCAGTGCAGAGAATATAAAACAGACAGACTGCATCAATAGTGGTTACATCTACAAACAACTTTGAAATGCAATAAATACATATCGGAAAGCTGCTTAGAATTATATTGGTTTTACATCTACTTTAATACAAATTAAAGTTTACTTTCCGTTCAGAGACCTATTAATAAAGTGCTGAATTTGGCCAATATTTATTTCTGAAATGCTGACGAGATTTATTCCGAAACAGTTTCTCAATCGTTGTCTACCAGTCTATCTTGCCTCGCCCTATTTATGTACAAGAGCTTCAACATTCTTTTCAAGCAAAATATCAACCAATCACTTTTGGCTGAAAAAAAAAAAAACTACTTCCATTTCAGCTATATATTTCTGTTCTCAATCTTCTGCTATATTGATTCAGAAGTCAAAGGCAGCACTGCAAAAATACAATAGAATAGTCTGTACAGAGAGATCCCATAAAACTATGGCAGCATAGGTATTCCCTGTACTAAGCACAATTCAGCAGGAACAGTCCCCTAAGTTTGCTCATAGTCTGTACAGAGAGATCCCATAAAACTATGGCAGCATAGGTATTCCCTGTACTAAGCACAATTCTGTAGGAACAGTCCCCTAAGTTTGTTCATAGTCTGTACAGAGATACAATAAAACTATGGCAGCATAGGTATTCCCTGTACTAAGCACAATTCTGCAGGAACAGCCCCCTAAGTTTGCTCATAGTCTGTACAGAGAGATCCCATAAAACTATGGCAGCATAGGTATTCCCTGTACTAAGCACAATTCTGCAGGAACAGTCCCCTAAGTTTGCTCATAGTCTGTACAGAGAGATCCCATAAAACTATGGCAGCATAGATATTCCTCTGTACTAAACAGAATTCAGCAGGAACAGCCCCCTAAGTTTGCTCATAGTCTGTACAGAGAGATCCCATAAAAATATGGCAGCATAGGTATTCCCCTGTACTAAACACAATTCAGCAGGAACAGCCCCCTAAGTTTGCTCATAGTCTGTACAGAGAGATCCCATAAAAATATGGCAGCATAGGTATTCCCCTGTACCAAGCACAATCTTATAGGAACAGCCCCTAAGTTTGCTCATAGTCTGTACAGAGAGATCCCATAAAAATATGGCAGCATAGGTATTCCCCTGTACCAAGCACAATCTTATAGGAACAGCCCCCTAAAATCTGTGTATACAGACCATAAAACTATGGCAGGCTAGGTATTCTCCAAAACAAAGGTATGTTGAAATTGGCCTCAGGTGCCAAGCAAGCAGTTTGCTTGCCCAATATGTTTGTTTTGTATCCTGAGCTCTGATAGTAAAGGGCACAGATCTGGAATGAGGCATTGAGACTGATACACATTGCGCTGCAGGGCATATAAACAAGGTTAGTGCCCACAATACAAACAGAAGGGTTACACAGGCAGGATAGTTCTGTCCACCCTAAGCAAGACAGGCCTCCTCTAGAACTTGGGTGACAATAACCAATGTTTATCATTAGGGCATTACCCATTTAACCCTTTGTTGCAGATTTGGCTTAAAAGACAAAGTCTGATATTGAACAAGTGCCATATTGGAATTTCCTCATACAGAATTCTTGGTGGCAGCACTTCTGCTCCAGCCCAACCTAAGCCAATGTTCCCTCACAATTTAGAAACACAAGGCTGACTCTCTGGGAAGCGAGACGTTGGCAGGGTACAGCAGATGCATCGCCAGAGGGGGTTGGGGCAGGGTCAATAACAGCAATGGGGCGAGGGAGACAGCACCAGCTTAGAAGGCCCTGAGTAGAGTTAGGCCTGCTACTGGCTGCAACAGGTTTTAGGCCAACCCATAAATTCCCTCTAATGTTGTAGCCCCAGCACATGGGTACAGAGTATGTGCAGTAATTCAAGCCTTATGCTCTAATGGCAGTATCTGCATTTTACACAGAAATGACACAGAGTGACAGGAAGTCAGGGGCTCCTGCACAAAGATGGCAGCTGCAAGCGCTTCAAATGCACTGTGAATCCATTTGTCAGTGTTTCTGAGGTAAACGAATATAGGAGAACTGGTGGGGCGCAAAACTGCTTTCATGTCCTTTAAAAAAAAAAAAAAAGTGACTCGGCTATTACTATTGTCATCACTTCTGAATGGAGCTTGACTCCCACAATCCCCTCATATTCGAAGGCTACTTGTTTGCTTGGACATGAAGGCTGTCAAACAGCATTTGCACCTGCAGGGCAGACATTTTTAATTTTACTTCACTATTTAAATCCTTCAGCCATACCCTAGAAATGGCTTATGGTAAACAGAATGATTCTTCTAGCCAGGGGACGCTGATATCAAAAAATAACATTTGTATAGAGAAACGTGCCTGGATGGGGAAGTGTGATCAAATAGTCCCCTTCCTTTCTTTCATAAAACAGCAGTCCTGCCCTGCATTATGGCTGACATCCTAGCTATCACTCTAGTCTAGGACTCAGACATCTATCTAATACCGATCATTCTTATCACTTCACATGTTTTAATATAAGGGATTGAGTAAAGCTGGCCACAGACGCAAAGATCTGATCGTACAAATCCTCGTACGATCAGACGTCCCCATCTCACGACCTGCCACTAACCATTCCGATCAAATAAAGTAGAAAAGAAAAGATCAGTCGATGTCCTGCCCCTGACAGCAATCATATGATGGTTATGTCCTACAAAGCTAGTGTCAGTCTCCCACTGAAAATCATATGATCGGTAATACACGCAGAGATATTACCCGCAGCCGACAGAAATCATTTAACCTGTCCGATCGACCAAACGACCGATCTACGCCGGATGAAAAATGTCGGGACTCTCCACACACGGTCCAAAAATCGTACGAATCGAGGATTCCTACAGAATTTTGCTTAGAACAGGGGAATACCTATGCTGTAGTGATGTGAGGGCCGACCCGATACTGTACAGACTATTAGCTAATTTAGGGGACTGTTCCTGCAGAATTCTGCTTAGTACAGGGGAATATCTATGCTGCCATAGTTTTATGGTATCTCTCTGTACAGGCTATGAGCAAACTTAGGGGGCTGTTCCTGCTGAATTGTGCTTAGTACAGAGGAATACCTATGCTGCTATAGTTTTATGGTATGGTATCTCTCTGTACAGGCTATGAGCAAACTTAGGGGACTGTTCCTGCCGAATTGTGCTTAGTACAGGGGAATACCTATGCTGCCATAGTTTTATGTTATCTCTCTGTACAGACTATGAGCAAACTTAGGGGCTGTTCCTGCTGAATTGTGCTAAGTACAGGGGAATACCTATGCTGCCATAGTTTTATGGTATCTCTCTGTACAGGCTATGAGCAAACACAAGATGCCGTTCTTGCGGAGTTGTGTTTTGTACAGGGGATCTTAGCAATAACACAAGAAGTGAATGACACCGCAATCACCTGAGGCAGTCATGTGCAAAGGGAAACGTAACCTTTAAATCATAAGTCATGAGACTTCCAAAGAGCTGAGCCAGAGTTCAGATTATAGGGCCCTACCTGTACAGTGCTGGATTGTAATATCTGTGCAACTGCTATAGGCCATTACAACACATTATCAAATTATATGAGGCTGTTACCCCTTGAACCGCCCCTATAAAGCTATTCACAAAAGATAACAATTGCACCCAGTTCAGTTAAAACTTCCCCACATAATGCCAGTATAAACTTTTGTCCTTGAGATGTAAATAGCTCCTCTGCTATTATCTACCCATCGCCTCTTCCTTCCTCTCATCTCCTTTTAGAACAACCGAGTCGCTTGTGCTTCTTTACTCCGAATCCTTTGTATCACAGACAGCACCATCCATGAATGTATTTTCGTAAAACGCCTTTATTGAGACATAGGCTCTTGACCCAGATAAAACACAATGTTTCAAGATTTGTCACCGGGCGACTATTCTCCCCTAATCACAGCGTGTGTCTCTGCCCTTAAATGTTATAGAATGGCCAAGTTTAAGTAACTTTTTCATTAGTACTTTTTATAGTTTTATGGTTATTTGCCTTTTACTCCTCCTGACTGCAGCTTTCAAATGGGGGTCACTGACCCCTTCTAAAAAAAAAAACAAATGCTCTGTAAGGCTAAAATGTATTGTAACTGCTAATTTTTATTACTCATCTTTGCATCCAGGCCTCTCCTATTCATATTCGAGTCTCTTATTCAAATCAATGTATGGTTGCTAGCGAAATTTGGACCAGATTGCTTAAAATACAAATTGAAGAGCTGCTGAATAAAAAGCTAAATAACTCAAAAAAACAGAAATAATGAAAAAAAAAAAAAATGAAAACCAATTGCAAATTGTCACAGAATATTCCTCTCTACATCATAATAAAATGTATCTGAATGGTGAACAACCCCTTTAACTCATGAAATAATGTCAGAATATCTGGCTTCTGCTTCATTGTTTCAGAGTCTAGGCTAATTGTCCAGATGTGCAATATGGATGCACTGCTTGTAAATGTATTCTCTCTCGGTTTACTGAATGTATATGACTATAAAATCCCCATTATGTGTGTAGTGGGAGCAGCGCTACTGGCATTTAGATCAAGCTTCATGTGATCCCCCCCCCAACATCCTGGGTCGGCAGCCAAAACAAATTCCTGGAAATTGCTGTGAGCTACTGCCAGCTATTGAATCATTCTGAAGAATTGGAGACAGGCATACATTAAAGGGGATATAAGCCCCTAAAATAATAAAGGTCGCCTTATGACAAAAAAAAGTTAAAGTTCTAAGCAGTTTTCCAATGTAAAAGATATTGGGTTTAGTTCCCCTTTAAACAAGGATTATTATGCATGCACATGGCCAAAGAAAAATGCTCCGGTATGCGAGGTTAGTGCACAAATGTGGATGTCCCATGTGCACGTGGGCGTGACAAGGTATTGTCTTAACACTTTGTTGCACAACACAAGTGATTCAAAGCCACATGCCTGTACCTGTTCCACAGTCATTTCACAAGCAAGGCAACAATAACATCAGCCCAGAGAGCCCATTCCAGGACGAGGGAAGCCATTGTTTACACCATACACAACACATCCATGCGGAATCTGCAGTCAGCCGTGCAACATTACTCTTACAGCAGCTCAGCGAAGGGCAGGGAAGGTTAATACTGACATTCATTATCCAAATAGGGTTTTTTTTAATGATCTATAGCAGTCGTGTGTGGCTCCCGTCCCTATGTGGAATCAGGGGGCCGCACCTTGTGCCTATTAAACATTTACACACAGACTATGGACAATTGCGGTTCAATCCCACCCGTAAAAATGAATGTGTTACAAAGTGTAGCTCACCCAGCACAAAGTTGGACCTGGGTGTAAATATCGTGTTCAGGTTCAGCCTCTTCACATTACGGTGTACAATAGTTAAAACAGTAAATTTACCACACTCACCGATGGCATCAAATGGCTAGTGTGCAGCAACCCGACCCCGTAGCTTGGGGAGTAATACCAGCGATAATTTGAATGGAACACGCACTCCAGGAGCCAAACGGTGCCGATAAAACTAGATATTTATTCCAAGATCGCTAAAACAAAAAGGTCCTAATGTGTTTTGTATCTAGAGATACGCAATCATAGGTACCATAATTATGTAACTCTAGGTATGAAACGCGTTAGGACCTTTTGTTTTAGCGATCTTGGAATAAATATCTAGTTTTATCGGCACCGTATGGCTCTTGGAGTGAGTGTTCAATTCCTATTAAACATTTCTCTAGGGCCACGACTAGGGTTGCCACCGTTTCTGCAAAAACATACCGGCCTTCCTATATTATTAAAGGAGAATACAACTTGTTTACAAAAAACCCGTACCCCCTCCCCATCCCCGGGGAAATGCCCCATACTTTATACTTACCCCTCGGCGCAGATTCTGACATCAGAGTGCCACGCAGCCATCTTCCGGGTCTTTTTGTTTTCTTCTGCACTTTAGCAATTTTCGTTTGTTTTGGCGCATGCGCAGTTGTCGCAAACGGGCAAATTGCTCCAACTGCACATGCACCAACATGCCGATCTCCCACTCAGCTTGCCGAAGATTTGGAAGATGGATGTGTGGAACTCCAATGCCTGAATCTGCACCAAGGGGTAAGTGTAAAGTATGGGGCATTTCCCTAGGGGGTTGGCTGGGGGGAGGGGTCTACATGGGGTGGGGGGGGTACGAGTTTTTTTTGTAAAAGGGTTGAATTCTCCTTTAATAACATTGGGATGAGCCATCATTAGTAAAATACCGCCAGGTCACAACCCTAGCCAGGACCCTGTAGAAAGATAAAGAACAGCAGATGGGGGGGCTATATGATATACTGAATGAAGAATGACTTCCAGGGCCTGGGAAAGGACATGACACCCCTAAGGCCAAGGTCCTGGAAGGAGACACTGATTCATTATATTTCAAATACAATATTTGTATAATTAGCACAACTGAACTAGAAGACTGACTGGATAAGGGAACCGCTGCTGCAGAACCTCTCAATGACAACATCCTCTCAATCGACCAACTGCAACCTGCAGCAGCTTCACGGCTCCGTCACGGACAAGGATGCTGCAATAGCAGATGCTAAGGCCAAGGAGCCAGCAGCATAATGCTCTGCACTTACCAAAACGCCCCTCTCCGTGTTACTCGCCGATGCGGCCGCCGTAGCCATCCTGCGCTCAGTGGAACGCAGAGTCCTAACATACAGATTTACAGAGCCGGCAAAGACTCCGCCCCGCGCCGCTATTGGGCAAGAGATGCTCGCTGTCGTATCTGATTGGCTCTGGTTTCTACCAGCGCTTTCCACTGTTCTTTTACTACCTGGGAAGGTAACCCTTCCCGCCGCTGATTGGAAGAGGATTGTGATGTTGCTGTGAGCTCATTGGTCATCGTGCTGTCTGTGGAGCAGTGATTGGCTACAGGACTGGGAAACTGAGCTAATGAGTGTCATAGAGATGGCGGCGGTGAGATTAGGTACCAGTGTACTGAGTGGCTGCAATTATTAGTTCCCTTCACTGCTGTCACCGCTTGAAATAATGAACAGTGACAAGCTTGCCTGAATGTTCACTTTACTTATCCAACTAATCGCTTTGGGAATAAGTTCTGTAGATACAAGCTCCTCCCTTCCCCGCAGTGCTGCCTGTGTCCTTGCTTTACAGATCAGGAGGATTTCATCCTTTTAGATTAACACAGTGACGTCTCACTATCAACCTATAATTGTTATTAATAACATAGTAACAGTTCTACCTGTCAACTCTATATATAACCTGCCTAACTGCCAGTTGATCCAGAGGAAGGCAAAAAACCCATCTGAAGCCTCTCCAATTTGCCTCAGAGAGGGAAAAATTCCTTCCTGACTCCAAAATGGCAATGGGACCAGTCCCTGGATCAACTTGTACTATGAGCTATTTCCCATATCCCTGTATTCCCTTACTTGCTAAACACCATCCAACCCCTTCTTATACCTATCTAATGTATCAGCCTGTACCACTGATTCAGGGAGACAATTCCACATCTTCACAGCTCTCACTGTAACAAACCCCTTCCCAATATTTAGCTGGAACCTCTTTTCTTCTAATCGGAATGGGTGACCTTGTGTCAGCTGGAAAGACCTACTGGTAAATAAATCATTAGAGAGATTATTATATGATCCCCTTATATATTTATACATAGTTATCATATCTCCCCTTAAGCGCCTCTTCTCCAGCGGGAACATCCCCAATTTGGCCAGTCTTTCCTCATAGCTAAGATTTTCCCTTTACCAGCTTAGTTGCCCTTCTCTGTACCCTCTCTAATACAATAATGTCCTGTTTGAGTGATGGAGACCAAAACTGTACGGCATATTCTAGATGGGGCCTTACCAGTGCTCTATACAGTGGAAGAATGACCCCCTCCTCCCGTGACTCTTTGCCCCATTTAATACAGCTCAAGACCTTATTTGCCCTTGATGCTGCTGACTGGCATTGCTTGCTACAGACAAGTTTATCATCTACAAGGACTCCAAGCTCCGTCTCCATTATGGATTTACCTAGTGCAGTCCCATTAAGGGTATAAGTGGATATTGTTACATCCCAGGTGCAGGACTTTACATTTATCAACATTGAATCTCATTTGCCACTTAGCTGCCCAGATTGCCAGTTTGACAAGATCCTGTTGCAAGTGCCACATCCTGGATGGAATTAATTGGGCTGATAGTTTTGTGTCATCTGCAAACACTGATACATTACTTACAACTAGGGATGGGCGAATTTTTTCGCCTCGTTTCGCCGAAAAAATGACGCCCATAGACTCGTATGGCAGCGTGCGTCAAAAAAAAAAAGACGCGCGTCAAAACAGTTTCGCCGCGCGACAATTTTTTTGACGCCCATAGACTTTAATGGGCGTCTGCGACATTTCGCCGGCGGCGAATTGAAACGGGTCAAATTCACCCATCCCTGCTTACAACACCCTCCCCTAAGTCATTAATAAACAAGTTAAATAAAAGTGGACCCAATACCGAGCCCTGAGGGACCCCACTAAGAACCTTACTCCAACAGAGAATGTTTCATTAACAACCACCCTCTGTACCTGATCCTGTAGCCTATTAAGAACCAAGGAAAGACCAAGGGAGAAGCCCATTTACTTTTTTATATTAAAAAAAATGATAAATGAAAGCCACTTTCCAATAAACAATCATTTAATAGTTTAACGTTTATTTGTACAGTGATAACCTTGCAGAAGCTTCCATGCTCACATTTTAGACCCTTTTTTCGTGGTCCCACCAAAATATAAAGGGTAATAATGCATTTCCCTTGTTTTACATTTTCCCTGATTGTACGCCATTTTTTGGTCCCATTTAAAATCTAAAATTCAACTGTAAATGTAATTAGATTTGAAAACAGGATGATCTGTTCTCTGGTACGGACTCGATACATTGTAGCAGAGACAGACCTGCCCCATACCTCCAAGTACCCAACCCGGCCGAATTCTTCTTCCTGGCTGAACCGAATCCTAATTTGCAAATGCAAAGTAGGGGCGGGGAGTGACTTTTTGTTAAAAAACGAGTAAAACATTTTCCCCCTTCCCAACCCCAATTTGCATATGTAAATTAGTATTCAGATTCGATATTTGCCCAAATCTTTCGCAAAGGATTTGGGGGTTCGGCCGAATCCAAAAAAGTGGATTTGGTGCATCCCTTATTTACTTACCTGAAACCCCCGGCCAGTGGCCCTATCAGCAGAAAACTGCACCGGCCGTGGTTATTCCAATGAGCACCACGGAGCAATCATCTTCTTCTTTCTTCTCGCAGCTGCGCATTAGAGTAAAAGGCTGACCTTTAACTAAGAAGCTGGCTTTTTCATTTTACTGCAGTTTTCTGCTGATAGGGAGCACCAGCCCGAGGTTTCAGGTAAGTCAATACAATCACTTGGGGGTGCCTAACATTTGGCACCCCCAAGTGGTAAACTACTTTCCTTCTCCTTTAAAGGGGAACTATTGCGAAAATGAGAATTTAATATAAGCTTCAGCATACCAAAAATAAGAAACTTTCTAAATACAATCAATTAAATATTCTGTACTGTTTCTGAAATAATAAAGTTTATCTTCACTATCCCTCTCTCAGCGTCTGTTTCTCTTCATTCTGTCTTCATGCAGCAGTTGGGTGTCAGATATTCACTGACAGTTAGATCCAATATATCTTATAGGGGGGCTCCTTTCCTAGCAGATGTATTAGAGCTCACTCAAATAACTGATTCCAGTACAAACAAAATCTAACAAAATAACTGCCTTTTGCACAAATTCTGCATGTAGAGAGACATGATGTCTGGTGATTTTAATAGAGTGATCTCTAATACATCTTCTAGGCAAAAGGAGCCTCCCTATAAGATATATTGGATCTAACTGTCAATGAATATCTGACACCCAACTGCTGTATGAAGAGAGAATGAAGAGAAACAGATGCTGAGAGAGGAATAGTGAATATAAACTTGATTATTTCAGTAACAATACAGACTATATTGAGTGAGATGAGTAGAAAGACAGCAGCTCGGTGCCTAATCTCTGGGATCTACCACTCAAGTCTCCCTCACCCCTATACCTTCACACTGACACCCAATATCCAACAGACCACCAGGCATCTCTCTGGTGATTCACACCACTTACCAGAACCGAGAAGAAATGACAAGCCAGACAATATACCAAGGAAGGATTTAATATATTTTTTTTTTATTTTGCCAGTAGCTTTGCCAATTGCACAAAACTCACTTATTAACCCATGCCCTCCCGCCCTATATATCACACTATTTAGAATGACAAAAAAAAAAACTTTATAAAACAGAAACGTCCCCCCCTTTTCACAACTGCCCCAACCCTCAACATCAACAACAACAAAAAATAAAAATAATTGAAAACCTTATGTTAATCAGTTATCGGATCAGCGGGTACAGCAGTGGGGGTTGGTACAGAGATTGGGGGGTGATTGGGAATCGGCAGGCAGCAAGAGGTAATCAACAGAAACATAAAAAAGGGAGTTTAAAGTAATGAAGTCTAAAACATGAAGCTTGGGTGTTGGGCCTTTAAAAGCATACAAGGATTATCCTATAGCAGCTCCTCTGGTCACCTTTACCTTTACTCCTTCCCTCTGCTCAAATACTGAATGGGCACCAGCATTCTAAAAGGCATAACAAACGCACAATGGCTACCATATTTGCTCGGCTGTTAGTAGGCAACTTGCTGCAGTTGGTACACTCCAATCAAAACTTTTCTTCATAATACCCTCTGGCACCATTTGTCCATGGAAGCTATAGATCAACAGCACCCAGTTATCCCATACCTAGCATATATGCCACATCCGAATATCGTTCCTATCAATTGGTCAGCAGTTGACTAATAATTGGGCTGGATCTAAACTATTGGGTCTAGCGGGTCCACCTTGAAGGATATGGACTCTCCCATGAGGTTTGCATCTACCCCGAAAGCCACAGCGGCCATTTCTTCTAAACAATTGTGGTTTCCATATGAATAATTTCCCAGTGTCCCTTGATGAAAAGGCAAAGACTAGGGGCCTAACCATGTATAATGCACTTAAAGGATAAGTAAACCTTTAAAATAAGTGAATGTAAAATGGATGAGGGGCCTATTCTAAGCACTTTTGTAATTTACATTCTTTATTTTGTTTTTATTCCAAGATATTAAGGGATACATGTACTGTTAATATGAATGAATTTTGTTACAACAGCGCCACCTGCTGGTCAGTTTCCCACCAGTCTGACCACCAAGTAGTCAAGGAAGTTGTCAGGAGAAAGAAAGAGGCTGCTCTCATGTTCTTCTGCTTAGGAAAGATGTGAGAAAGGTTTCTACTTGTTTTCCTAAGCAGAAGAACATCAGAGCAGCTTCTCTCTTGAGGTGGCCATACAGATTAAAACTGCCAATATCGGTCCTTTATATCAATTCGACAGTTTATCTGCACGTGTGTCTAGGCTCCTGACGGGTCCTCCCAATCGATATCAGGGCAAAAATTGTCCAGATATCAATCTGGCAAGTTTGATTTTTTTTCTGCGACCCAGGACCGAATCGTCTAGTTGTTACGGTACTGCGACCCGCTGGCACCCATTCGCAGCATTGTACTCCGATCATTCGGCCCCGGGCCGACCGTTTGAATTCACCCGATATCGCCCAGCCGCTAGTTGGCATATCGGGTTAAGATACTTATAGAGTATGGACCACCTTAACTTTCTCCTGACAACTTCCTTGACTACTTGGTGGTCAGACTGGTGGGAAACTGACCAGCAGGTGGCGCTGTTGTAACAAAATTCATTCATATTAACAGTACATGTATCCTTTAATATCTTGGAATTAAAACAAATAAATAATAAAATGACAAAAGTGCTTAGAATAGCCCCTCATCAACTTTACATTCACTTATTTTAAAGGTTACTTATCCTTTAAGTTGCATTTTCAGGTGCCCTATTCTAGGCTATTCCAAAATTCATACAGACTCATAACAGGTGCAACAGATCTGAACAAATATATACATTTTGGATGAGCGCCATAGGAAACAAAAATATCGGTCTTGTGCATCAACAACAACCTTGTCATTCCTCTGGATCCTATGAACTCAGTAGAAAAGTGAATGGAAACTGCTGTGCCCTATTTTAGCTTATCTGCATGCACGCCCCTTGTGGGGTAGTAAAAAAAAAAACAAAAAAAAAAAAACCTTTGCATGCACAGGATAGAAGGGATTCCTTTCATTAAAAACAAAATTAAAACAAAGTAAAAAGTACAATAAAATCCAATTAAAAAATTAAATAAATACAGACATTATAAAAGATACAGAATGGTAAATAGAAAAAAAAACAGCTTAGCTGCCAAAAATAATGGGACGACAAAGGCACTGGGTTAGGGCAACTGGTGTGGGAGTCTGAAACCATAATGAGATGGGGGGGGTTAGTCTGGACTTCATGAAGTCTAAAACCCAACAATTTAGCGGCACACTAGCGATTCAAACAAAGGTGAAACATTTATTTAGCCCTCCAAAATGTCAGACTGGCAACGTTTCGGGCCCTTTCCGAGTCTATACACCAATTGGTCAATACAACATTTAAAAGATTACGTGGTGGGTGGGGTAAAGGAAGTCCAACCCCCCCACTCAGTGAAATCACAGTATCTTCCCCTTTAGTCCCAAAATAAAGTCCACAAGAGTCCTTAGTGATAATCCTACATGTGTAGTCCGATGCAAACTTGTGCAGTTCAATCCTTGGTTATGGTATCATTTTGGGAAGATACTGTGAGAGGGTTGGACTTCTTTTACCCCACCCACCACTTGATCTTTTAAAGGGATACTGTCATGGGAAAACATGTTTTTTTTCAAAATGAATCAGTTAATAGTGCTGATCCAGCAGAATTCTGCACTGAAATCCATTTCTCAAAAGAGCAAACAGATTTTTTTTATACAGTATTCAATTTTGAAATCTGACATGGGGCTAGACATATTGTCAATTTTCCAGCTACCCCAGTCATGTGACTTGTGCTTGCACTTTAGGATGGAACTGCTTTCTGGCAGGCTGTTGTTTGTCCTACTCGGTGTAACTGAATGTGTCACAGTGGGACCTGGATTTTACTATTGAGTGCTGTTCTTAGATCTACCAGGCAGCTGTTATCTTGTGTTAGGGAGCTGCTATCTGGTTACCTTCCCATTGTTCTGTTGTTTGGCTGCTGGGGGGGTGATATCACTCCAACTTGCAGTACAGCAGTAAAGAGTGACTGAAGTTTATCAGAGCACAAGTCACATGACTGGGGGCAACCGGGAAACTGATTTTGCTCTTTTGAAAAACGGATTTCAGAGTGGAATTCTGCTGGAGCAGCACAATTAACTGATGTGTTTTGAAGAAAAAAAAACATGTATCCCTGTATTGACCACTTGGTGTATAGACTCGGGAAAGGGCCCAGTGGGGTCCGAAACATTGCCTGCCTGACATTTTGGAGGGCTAAATACATTTTTCGCCTTTGTTTGAATCACTAGTGTGCCACTTAATTCTTTGGTTTGACTACAATCACGTCTCCAGCTGCAGGATAGAGACCTACAAGCGAGAACCTACCATCACAACAGGTGACTGTTATACCTGTATGGGCAAGAACACTAACTCCTTATTGAATTCAAGACATTTAGAAGGTCAACGTTATTACTGATATTTAACTGGTGACTGCTCTAGTGCAAAGGAGGGATATATTGTTTGTCTTGTGAGCAGTATGGGAGGAGGCTTAATCACTACTCTGAAATATAAAGCAGTCCTCTGATAAGCTTGGACATATCCTGGCTGCAATACCTGATGGCAAGGGAGAGCTGATCCAGATGAATGACCGACAGCATTGATGTGGCACAACCCAAAATGTAAAAGTGTCGATTAAAAGATTAGTAAACCTTTAAAATAAGTGAATGTAAAATTGATGAGGGGGCTATTCTTAGCACTTTTGTAATGTACATTCATTATTTATTTTGGTTTTAATACCAAGATATTAAGGGATACATGTGCTGTTAATATGAATGAATTTTGTTACAACAGCGCCACCTGCTGGTCAGTTTCCCACCAGTCTGACCACCAAGTAGTCAAGGAAGTTGTCAGAAGAAAGAAAAAGGCTGCTCTGATGTTCTTCTGCTTAGGAAAACAATTATAAACCTTTCTCACATCTTTCCTAAGCAGAAGAACATCAGAGCAGCCTCTTTCTTTCTCCTGACAACTTCCTTGACTACTTGGTGGTCAGACTGGTGGGAAGCTGACCAGCAGGTGTCGCTGTTGTAACAAAATTCATTCATATTAACAGTACATGTATCCTTTAATATGTTGGAAATTAAAATAAATAAACAATGAATGTACATTGCAATAGTGCTTAGAATAGCCCCCTCATCAATTTTCCATTCACTTATTTTAAAGCTTTACTTACCCTTTTTAACAAACCTGGAGTAAAGGTAGGTGAGAATCCCCAATAATCCTCAGAATATATTCTGTCATTCCACTGGGTCTATCAAGAAGGAAACCCAGAGCTTCACCAAAGGACAAAAGCTCTACATTACAATTAGGCAGGTGATCAGAAGCAGCGGCAGCATTGTGATTGGTGGGGAGGAGGATAAGGGGAAAAAAAAATAATTGATTTTGTGCTGTACCACTAAGAAAGGAATCTTGTAAGAAAGTAGTCATCCGAAGGACACACGTTCTTGTTAAAACCAGGGTTGCTGGTGTGCACAAGCCAATGTTCATATGTCCTTGAATCATGAAGAAGTTTAGAAGCCTCAAGATGAACATGCGCTGGGGACAACTTCAACTAGAAGTTCTACAGATGGTCCAAAGTTGCGGATGGCGGGTGAAAACAGAAGCTCTCTATAAAACAGTTGCATTTAATACAAAGCTGGATGGAACCCAGCACCCACGTCCTCTCTGAAAAGAAGCCGACGAGCTGAGAATTCACAAGGACTTGAGCATTGGAACACAAGGTAGGAGAACACACACACACAAAATGAAACCGGTGCAGTAGAATGAGCCAAGAGATGGGGGTCTGACTGGTGAGGTGTTTTAAAAAGCAAAGAATGAATCCATATGTGATGATAACGGGGCTTAGTGTATGTAGGCCCTGTACACGGCAGACATGTCATTATCAGATTGGTCCAACGCTTTTGCTCTCTTGTAGACCTGGAAATAAACAGAGAAGAGGAAACAACATTAATAAGGTCAATTAAACCGGCAATGGCTCCAGTGAGCAGCAGACTGACCCCTCAGCAGAGACAAAACAAAGTATATTAAATTATTTAAAGGAGAACTAAAGCCTAACTAAAGTAGTAGCTAGAAATGTTGTACATGATGTTTTGTGCTTCTGTACCAGCCCAAGGCAACCACAGCCCTTTAGCAGTAAAGATCTGTGTCTCTAAAGATGCCCCAGTAGCTCCCCATCTTCTTTTCTGCTGATTCACTGCACATGTCTGTGCTGCTGTCACTTACTGAGCTTAGGAACCCACTCACAATATACAGTACACATGGAATAGAAATGTCACAATATAAGGCTGATTAGTAATTAATACAGATAATTACTACATGCCAGCACAGAAACCAGTGCAATTAGCATCAGAATTGAATAATCAGCAAACCTGTAGCATCAGCTTATATTACAGCCAGGGAAGCTCATTTTCTGCTGGATAATTAGTGACGAGCCCTAAGCTTAGCTTCTCAACAGCCAATCAGAGCCCACTGAGCATGTGAGTGTCACAGACACTTTCCAAGATGGTGACCCCCTGTGACAAGTTTGAAGTCCTGGATCATTGCTGCTATTGACAAGCTCAAACTTTAGCCTCGTGCAATAAGTTCACTATATAAAATATGCCATTTTTAGCCTTATTTTTAGGGGTTAGTTCTCGTTTAAATGTTGCATTACAAATCTGTTGCAATTGGATAAGGGTTCTGAAAGATAGGGCTTGTCTTACTTCCTGGTATAGAAGAATATTGAAGAAAGGATAAGGCCTCTTTCTTTCAGTCTCTTTCAATCTAGATACTAAGGGGCAGAGCTGTGGAGGGGATGTCAAATAGGTGGAGCCAGGGCTGCTATTAAAAGTTATAAGGCCCCATACTTGTTACATAATTAAAGGGATACTGTCATGGGAAAAACAATTTTTTTTCAAAACACATCAATTAATAGTGCACTGCACTGAAATCCATTTCTCAAAAGAGCAAACAGATTTTTTTTTTTTATTTAATTTTCAAATCTGACATGGGGCTAGACATATTGTCAGTTTCCCGGCTGCCCCCAGTCATGTGACTTGTGCTCTGATAAACTTCAGTCACTCTTTACTGCTGTACAGCAAGTTGGAGTGATATCACCCCCTCCTTTCCCCCCCAGCAGCCTAACAAAAGAACAATGGGAAGGTAACCAGATAACAGCTCCCTAACACAAGATAACAGCTGCCTGGTAGATCTAAGAACAACACTCAATAATTCAGGTCCCACTGCGACACATTCAGTTACATTGAGAAGTAGAAACAACAGCCTGTCAGAAAGCAGTTCCATCCTAAAGTGCTGGCTCTTTCTGAAAGCACATGACCAGGCAAAATGACCTGAGATGCACCTACACACCAATATTACAACTAAATACACTTGTTGGTTCAGGAATGACATTTTATAATGTAGAGAGAATTATTTGCAGTGTAAACAGTGTCATTTAGAAATAAAAACTACACCTTAAAAACCATGACAGAATCCCTTTAAGGAAACCCTATCTGAGGGGAAAGATGCAGAAATTCACAGTCTGGCATTGAGAGCAGTAGCTTGTCCTCAAAAAGAATGAGAGGAGTAGGTCAATCATTTACCTCATTTGCTGCAGCAGCCATGGGAGTCGGGTGGTTAACAGAATCTCCAAGAGCAATGGCTAAACTCAGATCCTTCTGGATGTACTTTAGATAAAAGTCAGGCTTGAAATTCCCCTGCAGGATGTCTACAAACAAATGTCTGTGGTTAGAGATACCATTCAGCACTTAGCAGAAAGAAAAAGCAAGTATTTGTCAAGCGATTTTTTGTACCCCGAGCATTTAACGCTGGATGTCCACTGTGGGTTCCCATGACCCAAACCTCTATCCAGATTTACAATTAAAGGGGAACTATTGTCAAAATGTATATAAGCTTCAGCATGCGGAAATATGAAACTTTCTACATATATTATATACAATGATTATAATCACTATCCCTCTCTCAGTATCGGTTTCTCTTCATGCAGCAGTTGGGTGTCCGATATTCATTGACAGTTATATCCAATATATCTTATAGGGACATGATGTCTCTCTACATGCAGGATTTGTGCAAAAGGCAGTTATTTTGTTTGTACTGGAATCAGTTATTTGAGTGAGCTCTAATACATCTGCTAGGAAAGGAGCCCCCCTATAAGATATATTGGATCTAACTGTCAATGATTATCTGACACCCAACTGCTGCATGAAGACAGAATGAAGAGAAACAGATGCTGAGAGAGGGATAGTGAAGATAAACTTGATTATTTCAAAAACAATACAGAATATTTAATTGATTGTATTTAGAAAGTTTCTTATTTCAGTGTGATGATGCTTATATTACATTTTCTCGGTAGATAGATAGTTTCCCTTTAAGCAAACAGCTTTACAACCTTTGCCCGCTGATGGGGCTGGGAGTTGTACTTCAACAAGAACTGAAGAAACACTGGTTACAGTAACAGATCAGATCATTTACCCCTGTTGTCCTACTATATAATCAATCCCCCACTCTTCCAGCCTAATGCTGCTGCTTTACAAGACCCCACACTATACGCTCGACTTCTGGCAGCGATTTATATTTTCAGGTCCTCCTCTGGATGTTTTTTTTATTCCTGCTTTCTGCAATTACAAGAAATGCCAAACCTGCTCAGATCTAACCCCATGCCAATTCGGCAATGCTCCCATGCCTTGTCATTTGAAGTATTATTGCACAAGACTACAACATATACAGATTTGGCTGCAGGTATACAAGGGAATTCTGGGATAGGAATTCTAAATAGCTTCTAAAGACAAGGCAGAAACTGCAAGAAAAGGTGCAATAAGAATATACAACACTAAGGGGCAGATTTTTTTCATGGCCAAAACTTTCAAATTCGACTAGGGAATTGTTAAAATTCAATTCGAGTTTTTTTAAATTTGAATTCGATTATTGAGACTTATCATACACTGGCCCTTTAAGAACTCAAAATTGACTATTCGCCACCTAAAACCTGTCGAATTGCTGTTTTAGCCTATGGAAGACATCCTGGGATTTGGGGTTGTTTGCAGCCTTCCTGATATACACGGCAGACTCTTTTATCAACTATATGTAACCCCAGTCAAGCTTAAACACATGGGAGAAAATCCCCCACGACTGTTGGCCACGATGTAACATCCAACATGCCAACTTCTACCACATTCTATGGGAATGCCCGACCATAGCCTCCTACTGGACACAAATAATCCAAAACTTTGGCCACAGAGCTGGGATCCCCACGTATCAAGTCTCCCTCTTTCTGTTTACTAGGAATCCTAGACAACTACTATTCTACTCTTAAAAAAATGTGATACTACACTGGATGGGCCCTAATCCACCTACCAGAAACGACTGAATCCGCCTAGTTAACTCCACTATCCCCCCCGCTATTACTTGTGAGGCCAGAGGTAGTTATAAAAATTTCGATAAAATCTGGAGCCCCTGGTGGGAACTGGACTGGGAGCATCAGTCAAGTTACACTTGCTGAAGTCAGGACTGCCAATGCCCTTTGAGACCTACATAGGAATTAGTAGACCTCTATACCTAGACTCAAACCAAACTCACAATTTGCTTCCTAGACTCAATTCAATGACCAAAACCGTATGTACAATTTAACACACTGTATCTACTGCATACCTGAACTCTATATATGATTGTTTTTTTGTTTTTTTTTCCTTTTCTTTCGGATTCCTTGTATAATTTTGAATAAAAACAAATAAAAAGTTTTCCTTTAAAAAAAACCAGACAGCTGTAAGGTAAAAGTTATAATGACAGTCAGTACGATTAACAGGCAGTCGTATTGTTTCTTACTTTGGCACTTTTGGTCCAGGAAAATGTTGGCAAGCTGGCCCTGATTCAGGATGTCGAGCAGGGTCTGTTGGGACTGTCCTGTGACTTGAGCCAGAGTCATTCCTTCTGCTATCGTAGCCATAAAACTGCCCTGCACCATGTTAAGGATCAGCATCATCCTGGCAGCATTCCCCACTTCCCCTACAGAAGAGATGGGAGAAATATCATTAGTTCCCCCGAGTGCAATACTGAGGAGCGAGATGACAATTGCCTGCAGCAGACATACCAAGAAAGAAGGAGGTTTTGCCCATGGCTAGGAAACAGCTCATGCAATCTTCATAGACCCCTTGATCTCCAGCTGCAAGGATCACCAACCTTCCATCGTTGGACAGCTGCTGGTTACCAGACACGGGGGCCTCCAGGAAGCGCCCACCTCGAGAGACAATCACCTGGAGAAGGATTCGAATAACAATTAAGCAGCTAGAATGGACATTAAAGGGATTCTGTCATGATTTTTATGGTGTCGTTTTTATTTCTAAATAACACTGTTTACACTGCAAATAATTCACTCTACCATATACAATTTCATTCCTGAACCAGCAAGTGTATTTAGTTGTAATATTGGTGTGTAGGTGCATCTCAGGTCATTTTGCCTGGTCATGTGCTTTCAGAAAGAGCCAGCACTTTAGGATGGAACAGCTTTCTGGCAAGGGTGATATCACTTCAACGTGCAGTACAGCAGTAAAGAGTGCCTGAAGTTCATCAGAGCACAAGTCACATGACTGGGGGCAGCTAAGAAACTGACAATATGTCTAGCTACATGTCAGATTTCAAAATTAAATATAAAAAAACCACCCGTTTGCTCGTTTAAGAAACGGATTTCAGTGCAGAATTCAGCTTGAGCAGCACCATTAACTGATGTGTTTTGAAAAAAAAAATTTTCCCATGACAGTATCCCTTTAAACAGAAGAAGTCGGTCGGCAGCATCCAGCATTCCAGGCACTACCATTGTTTTGTGATGGCTAAATGAAGGGCACAGCAAATACTAGTGTTTTCACAAATGCCTTTTCGAACACTAAAACCGTATAACCTAAAAGGGGCCACTTGCTGCAACATCAAGGGCATATTTATAAAGGCGGGTAAAATATCTGATTTCTTACAAATACAGGACAAAGAAATACTGGAGAAAAATGTCAGTATAAAGATGGTCCCATTTGACGGCTTACCTGAGCAAGTTCAGCAACCGTTTCTGGATCCACAGTAGACATGTCCACGTAGCATTTCCCTGGACGGATTCCCTGCAGCACCCCACTAGGCCCCAACACCAGCTAAGTAAAGAAAAAAAGAGAATAAAGGAGAAACCTGTAACTATAAATATTAAAAGGTTATATAAATAGAATATTTTATCCATGTGGGGAGGGAAATCAAGTAACTTTTCGTCACAAAAAAAGGAAGTAAAATGCAAATTAGGATATGGTTAGGTATTCGGCTGAAAGGATTCAGCCGAATCCCAAATAGTGGATTTGGTGCATCCCTAATATTTAATGATTAGTATGATAACGTATGTTTATATTATTAGGCTACATGAATTCTGGCACTTTAGACTTGCATTAACTTTATACAAATAGCATTATTCTTCTTCATTTATATATTCTACAGTGCTTATGCATCATTCCCACCAGTCCCTGCCCCACAAGAGTTTACAATCTAAGGTTCTGATCATATTCACACACACCAGAATCGATTTATCAGGAGCCAATCTATTATTTCTTGTCACACCTTTTTAACCTTGTTTATCTTTACAACACACGCAGATAATGCTCTAATGTTTTAGGGTTAGCTTGCTAGTTATGTAATATTCCAGCTTTAAAGGTATAGTTCAGCATAAAAACTGGGTAAATAGATGCGGTGCTGTGCAAGATAAAAAATGTTTTCAATACAGTTAGGCAAAAATGTAATGTATAAAGGCTGGAGTGACTGGATGTGTAACATAATAGCCAGAACACTACTTCCTGCTTTTCAGCTCTCTTGGTTTCCACCGATTGGTTACCAGGCAGAGACTTGAGGGGAAGTCACATGGGTCATAACTGTTGCTTTTGAATCTGAGCTGAATGCTGAGGATCAATTACAAACTCACTGAACAGTTATGTCCCATGTGGCCCCCCTTACAGTCACTGACTAACTCAGAGTTAGAGAGCTGAAAAGCAGGAAGTAGTGTTCTGACTATTATGTTACACATCCAGTCACTCCAGCCTTTATACATTACATTTTTGCCTAACTAACTATATTTGATACATTATTTATTTTGCACATACTATTTATTTACCCGGTTTTTAGTTTTACACTGAACTCTTCCTTTGAGGTTAAGCGGACTATACACTGGCCAATAAAATCTGCCTCTCTGGCGACCTCCTTGACCGATATCGGACTGAAAATTGGGCACATATGAATCAAGGATGAGAACTGGCATTGAGAAAGTTGATGCCGTCCTTACTCTACGGCCCTCTGTAGGCCCCAATTTATGATCCCCAGGGCAGCAATCAGATCAGGCCAATGTATTTTTAAAATGGCAGTTGGCATAAATGAACCAAGAGGCTGAAGGACTTACATCTTTTGCAGCCTTAGGATCTGCCACGCAGGCAAATGTGATGTCACAGGAAGAGACCACTTCAGCAGGGGTTCTTCCCATATGAGCTCCCTCCTGGATGAATAATTCGCACTGCAAGAGAGAGAAAAAAAAAAGGATTTAGTAGCGGCTTTTAGTGGGAGCTCTAACACCATGCACATCAGTAAAGGTAAAGTCCAACTTAAGACAAATTGTCTTTACCTTTGTGCTTTCATCCTCATCCCACAATTCACTGTGAAATCCTCCAGTAGTTTTCTATTTCAAAGAAATAACGTAAACTGATATTTCTGCAGCTTTTTTTTTATTTAAATAAAAATAGTTTAAAAAAAATAAAAAATAAAAAAGACCAACTAAAAAAAAAAAATACTTGGCCATGTAATTTAGACAAGGATGCTGCAGCAATTCCAATGAGATCACATGTAAAATGTGTGGTGCATGTCCCAAGGCAAAGGTTTCTAAAGGCTGTCCTTGGGAAGTCCTAACAGTTAAAGGGTAACTAACACAAAAATGAAAATGTACTAGAAGCATCCTATCATGGAAATAAAAATCTTTTTAAGTATATTCATTTGGCAAATGTCCCATTTTTTGTTATTCAAGTTAATCTTCAGTACTTCCCTCTCAACAATCTGTCTATGTAGAAGTCAGTGTCAGGCTTTTAGGGGGTTTCTTTCCTAGCAGAAGTGTCAGAGCTTTATTATATTATAATATATATATATCGTGCTTTTATTCACATATCACCGTGCGTCCAACGTTTCGGCCCGCATTGGGGCCTTTATCAAGGATGTATATATATATATTTATTTGAAAGAGTAAACTCTAATACATCTTCTTGGTAAAGAGACCCCCCCACCCCCAATGGATGTAGAAGACCTGACCCTCATGCTCAAAATCTAACTAAACCATGAAGAGACAATGAAAAGAGATAGGCTGCCGTGAAGGGGATAGTGAAGAGAAACTTGATTTCAGAAACTGCACATCATTTTAAATCAATTACATTTAGAAAGTTTCTTCAGTTCTCAGTGATATGAATCTTGTATTAAATTTTCAAGTTCGTAATAGTTCCCCTGAATTTGCACATCAGCCAAAATAGGTGGACCGATCAGTTACATGGGAACTTCTATCTATACACATACACCTGAAAATTTGTGTTCTGCAAAAAAAAAAAAAAAAAAACTCAAACTACCTGACCCTTCGGAAAGACTTTCCCAAAGTATCTAGGACAGGGGTGCCCAGGACGTTGATCGCGGTCTACAAGTAGATCCAGGCAATGTTCCTGTAGACCGTGATCTGGGGCCCGGCGTCAGGAGTGAGGCACAGTGGATGGGCAGGGCTGAAGATGAGGGATGGCGGGGAGAAGAGCAGCACAAAGGGATCCGGGCCTGGGGGAGGAGACAAGCAGCATGGAGGGAGGGGGAAGAGGAGGAGAAGAGCAGCACAAATGGAGGGACAGAGAAGAGACGAGCAGGAGAAAGGGAGAAGAGAGAGGCACGGCCCGGTGTCAGGAGTGAGTGAGGCACGGCTGGCGGGCCGAAGAGGAGGGATGGCACGGGAGGAGACAAGCAGCACGTTGGAGGAGAAGAGCACGGAGGGAGAAGAGACAAGCAGGAGGGAGGGAGAAGAGCAGCACAAAGGGAGAGAGAGTGGAAGAACAGCATTAAGGAACAGAGGGAGGAAGAGCGGGGCTGTTGGGCTGAGCACAGAGGGCTACTCTGCAGATCTCCCCCCACCATTCCATCCTATCAAGGTAGATCTCCTGATGAGGGCCAGGTGTCGAGAGTAGATCCTAGGTAACAAAGTCTGGGCACCCCTAATCTAGAAGGACAAATAGGCATTATTCCTAAATGCCAATTTAAATGTCTAGCAGACACCCCCAGAAACCAGAGGCAGCTATTGAACAACCCTAATTAAAAAGTCAATGGCTGAATATCTTTAGTTATAGTCTTCCTTCAGACAACCGAAAGCAAGATTTTAATATCTATAGATCTTAAAGGGTCACTTCCAAAGTCAGGTTTGGAAAAATGACATTGATATCTATCAGCTCTGGGGAAGAAGCAGGAACCATCACAAGAATTAAGTCATTATGTACTGCTCCTTTAATAGTGTACAAACCTTCTCTGCAGTCCTGTTCCACACGGTCACCGAGTGTCCCATCTTGAGCAGGTTTGAGACAATGCCACTGCCCATTAACCCTAAGCCGAGAAAGCCAATTCTAATTGGAGAAATGAAGAGAACAGGTTAGAATACACCCGACTAAACAAGAGCTCCCTGATAATAGCATGCATTACTTGTGAGCACTGTGCAGGGGAAAGCTTTTTTTTGTAAAATGAAAGAAAATGAAATTTAAAATAACCTTCCCCCACGCATTCATTAAAAATAATTTAAAATAATTGCAGAGAAAGCAGTAACTGTCTGTCATAGTGTATTCTCTGCACTGATTCATTGACCTTCCTTGCATTTTTTTTTTTTTTAACAGGTCTGTTAACCCCAAAACATAGAAGGCATTGTGCCTATAAGAGTTTCAAGAGTCTGGAGAAACAGGGCAAATAGTTTAAAAAAAAAAAATAAAAAAATAAAAAAGGGATGCACAGGCACGGCTTTAAACAGCTATATTTAATGTTCCAGTGTCAGTAATTACAACTGGTGAAAGTGAAACTTTTCTCCCTTTCGTTGCACTGGCTGGGAGTGCATGCTTCAGACTCAAGGCCAGTATTATATGGTTAAAGTGATGCTACCCCTCGTCAGCATTGTCTGCATGGCTATTTCACAATTGGCTCCCCACTCTTTTAAAGGAACAGAAACACCAAAAAATTAAAGTGTATCAAAGAAATTAAGGGGCGCTATTGCGGAAATGAAAATCTAATATATACTTTTTCATCATATTGAAATAAGAAACTTTCTAAATACAATCAATTAAATATTCTGCATTGTTTCGAAATAATCAAGTTTATCTTCACTATCCCTCTCTCAGCATCTGTTTCTCTTCATTCTGTCTTCATGCAGCAGTTGGGTGTCGGATAAATGATCCAATATATCTCATAGGGGGGCTTCCTTTCCTAGCAGATGTTTTAGACCTCACTCAAATAACTGATTCCAATACAAACAAAATAACTGCCTTTTGCACAAATCCTGCATGTAGAGAGACATGATGTCTGGTGAGTTTAATAGAATGAGCTCTAATACATCTTCTAGGCAAAAGGAGCCCCCCTATAAGATATATTGGATCTAACTGTCAATGAATATCTGACACCCAACTGCTGCATGAAGACAGAATGAAGAGAAACAGATGCTGAGAGAGGAATAGTGAATTTAAACGTGATTATTTCAGAAACGATACAGAATATTTATTTGTTTGTATTTAGAAAGTTTCTTATTTCAGCATGATGAAGCTTATATTCAATTGTCATAATAGTAACTGTAATTTCTTTGATACAATTAAATGTTTTGATGTCACTGTTCCTTTAAAGTGGTAGTGATGTGGTAGTGACGTTCTAGGTTTTAAGGCTAAGGCCACACTAGGCGATAGCGCGGCGATTTGACTCGCGGCGACTTTTCGCCGCGACTTTTAAGCCGCAATCGCTGTGGAAACTTTTGCGCTGGCGTCTATGGGGAATCGCCAGCGTAAAAACACACGCGGCGATCTTTTTACGCTGGCGATTTTACGCGATTCCCCATAGACGCCAGCTCAAAAGTTTCCCCAGCGATTGCGGCGAAAAGTCGCCGCGAGTCAAATCGCCGCGCTATCGCCTAGTGTGGCCTTAGCCTAAAGAAGGAAAGCTTAAAACTAAGTAAGCTTTATCAGAAAGGTCTATATAAACACACCAGTAAACCCTCAAAGTAATGCTGCTCTGAGTCCTCTGTCAAAAGAAACACCAGATTTCTTTCCTTCTATTGTGTACTCATGGGCTTCTGTATCAGACTAACTGTTTTCATCTTAAACCTCCTTGCCCTGGGCGTGAGCATGCTCAGTTTTCTCCTCTCCCCCCCCCTTCTCTGCTGTAATCTGAGCCCAGAGCTGTAAGTGAGCAGGGAGAGACTCATGCAGAAAGTGATGTCACACCAAGCTAATACTACAGCTGCTATCCGAAACAAACAGAGAGCTTCTAGAGCTTTTTACTCAGGTATGGTAAAGCATTCTACAGAATAAATATTGCATTCTAGCTTGCACTATTGCAGCTAATCTTTTGGCAATAAAATGCCTCCGTAGCTTTCCTTCTCCTTTAACTGTAACATGTCACTACACCTCTATAGACCCAGATATCAATCTTTCCTACAGCAAGTGACCCCCTTGACTCCACCCAGTCCACCGCTTAATAAGTGTGCCAGGGAGGGGCATTTAGCAACACTAGGCAAAACTGAACCTGGGCAGTAACTCATGGCAACCAATGACATCTTTGCTTTCATTGTTCTACCTGAAGCTGGTTAGGAAATACTTATCAATGATTAGCAGATAAGTGTTACTGCTCAAGGGCAACTTTGCCAGTGATGATAAATAAGCAACGCTGCTCTGGAATTTGGTGCATTTGAATAAGGAGACAGGCTTACTTTTTGTCGGTAGGTACGATGTTGCCATTAATGGCCGTGCTGTCTGCTGCTTGAATCGACGTTGAGCCACTATCCTAAAATAAAAGGGCAAGACATACTGTATAAGTGGACAGAGCAGCACAATCCCACCTCCATACAGAAAGAGAGGCTAAGGGACAGATGCTCTTACCTCTTCAGAGATTTTTAGCCGCTTGGTTATTGCTTGGTATGTTACACTAGGCTGGCAGAGAGATAACAAAATTAAAAGGATGTTATTATATTGATCAAATACATGAATCTAAACCAAACTGATAAAGCAGAATTTGCTCTTGGTCAAGCAAAGGATAACGAGAGAACAATTTTGCCTACTAAGTGCTAATCGGTTGGCGTGGGTTATCAAGCCTGTGCAGTCTGTACCTGTTATTAACACAATTCCCAATCATTTCTATAGATATATGCAGATAAACTAAAATGTAATAACAAGGAACTGTTGGGAATCTGATAACGTACAGATGTTGAGAGGTATAGTGAAGATAAACTTGATTTTTTTCAGAAACGATACAGCATTTTTAATTGATTGTATTTAGGAAGTTTTTTTATTTCAGTAAATATTACATTTTCATAATAGTTCCCCTTTAAAAGGAGAAAGAGAGATTAAAATTAAGTAAGCTTTATCAAAAAGGTCTATATAAATACACCAGTAAACCCTCAAAGTAATGTTGCTCTGAGTCCTCTGTCCTTCTATTGTGTACTCATGGGCTTCTGTATCAGACTTCCTGTTTTCAGCTTAAACCTCCAGGGCTAGGGCTAGGGCTAGAGCATGCTCAGTTTGCTCCTCCCCCCCTCCCTCCTCCCCTCCCTGCTGTAACCTGAGCCCAGAGCTATGAGTGAGCAGAGAGAGACTCAGGCAGAAGTGACGTCACACCAAGCTAATACGGCAGCTGCTATCCTAAACAGACAGTGTCTAGAGCTGTTTACTCAGGTATGGAAAAGCACTCTAAAGAAAAAAAATGGTGGTCTAGTTTACACTATTGTGGCTAATCTATTGGCAATACACTGCCTTGGTAGCTTTCCTTCTCCTTTAATCTGAACTCATGGCAAAAAGGGGTTACATTTTCCCCAACTGGGGTAGGATATGGAAGAGCGTAACTATCCTTGTTTTTCTTTGGGAGGGGTCCTACCTTTTTTAGGATCATCTCAGTGCCAAGTGTTCTGTGACCATGAATCAGCCAGCTGTCACTTCCGAGGTTATCCTGTAAAGCAAAAAGAAATTGGTGAAAAAAATAATTAGCTCTAGCAATTCTTAAAGCAAACAAAATTGGTCATTTGCCACCATCTTCCTACCAAGAGAAACAAATACAGGGTGTATGTTCCAAACACAAGAACAGATATGCTTTATAACAAAAGAATGTGTGCCACTGCCAGATACACTACATTCCATTAACATAGATGAGAAGCAGGCACGCAGGTGCACAAGAGAAGTATGGCCCTACCATATAACATTATTAGAATGACATGAAACTGCAGACAAATTCTAAGCCATAATTTGCACGCAAAAAGTGTTATTTGTGGTCATCAAGGAATTCCTTGACCATATAAAGGCACAAGGCTGCAGGCCGAGTTATACAGGGAGCTCTGAGTATCACTCATGTATTATAAGGGATAATGTACCCCCTACTGTAAATGATAAGGATATTAGAAGTCACTGAGGGGTTGTTCTGTGACCATATAAAGACACAAGGCTGCAGGCTGAGTTATACAGGGAACTCTGAGTATCACTCATGTATTATAAGGAATAATCTACCCCCTACTGTAAATGATAAGGATATTAGAAGTCACTGAGGGGTTGTTCTGTGCCCATATAAAGGCACAAGGCTGCAGGCTGAGTTATACAGGGAACTCTGAGTATCACTCATGTATTATAAGGGATAATGTACCCCCTACTGTAAATAAGGATATTAGAAGTCACTGAGGGGTTGTTCTGTGCCCATATAAAGGCACAAGGCTGCAGGCTGAGTTATACAGGGAACTCTGAGTATCACTCATGTATTATAAGGGATAATGTACCCCCTACTGTAAATGATAAGGATATTAGAAGTCACTGAGGGGTCCTGTGACTATAATAAGACTTGAGATCACAGATCATTTATCCTAGCAATCACTTCTAATTTCCTAATCCAGGGTATTGTATCATAAACATCTTAACACCATTTAGATAGACAAAATTTACAAGTTACTAGAGTAGAAGATTTTTGTGCTTTTTAAATACCAAAAAATTAAAAGGTTATAATTTCATGGCAGCTAGAAACAAAGTGCTCCAGACACACAGGTACTACTCAAACAAAGGAGAAATAAACAACCTATATTAAGAGACCACTCGGCTGATACAGAAGGTTCAGTGGAGATCTGCACAGATTTCATACACATCACCACGTTGAGCCATTTTCATCTCCACGGCTCATCGGCTGTGCTCTACAAGGAAAACATTTCCCAGGCTTTTGAGCCTAGTTTAAATATGTTTATTTGCTTTAATTGCATGGGAAGAACCTGGTCACAACCTGAAACAAAAAGATATTGGCAAGCACTGCACTTGTTTTATCAGAGTTGACAAGTCAGAGAACCACAAGTTGGTGTCCAGAGAGAAGGTAACATTTAATCAGAGCAGAAGATTTTGTATCAGAATTTAAAGGAATTATTCAGTGTAAAAATAAAAACTGGGTAAACAGATAGGCTTTGCAAAATAAAAAATGTTTCTAATATAGTTAGTTAGCCAAAAATGTAATGTATAAAGGCTGGAGTGACTGGATGTGTAACATAATAGCCAGAACACTACTTCCTGCTTTTCAGCTCTTTCCACTGATCGGTTACCAGGCAGTAACCAATCAGTGACTTGAGAGGGGGGGCACATGGGTCATAACTGTTGCTTTTGAATTTGATCTGAATGCTGAGGATCAATTACAAACTCACTGAACAGTTATGTCCCATGTGGCCCCCCTTATAGTCACTGACTAACTCAGAGTTAGAGAGCTGAAAAGCAGGCAGTAGTGTTCTGGCTATTATGTTACACATCCAGTCACTCCAGCCTTTATACATTACATTTTTGCCTAACTTACTATATTAGAAAAAACATTTATTTTTATCTAATTACCCAGTTATTTTTTTACACTGAATGTTCCTTTAACTTTCTGTCCAAGAGCTATTTAGAGGATTCATATGATATGAGTTTATTTTATACTCAGATGGAAACGGACGGGGACGGACACACACACAAAGCCTGCAGTATCATAAGGTCGCTTCAGTCTGCATGTGTCCAAAGTCACAATTTAGCTCGCCGGGCAAGAGAAGCTTCTAAAACCAGCGACACACACAAACAAATTGTTTACACTTTGGTGGTTATGTAATAAAAGGCCAGAGTTTGCCCAGGAGCAGTAACCCATAGCAACCAATCAGCAGGAAGCATTTACTGGTCACCTGTTTAAAAGCAAGTACCCTATTGGTTGCTATGTGTTACTGCTCCTAGGCAATCTTAGTGCCTTTTATTATATATGGGGGTTTGTTTCTTCTGAAACTTTTCACCCTATTTACACTTAACAGTCCAAACCATACCAGCCAGAGAAGCTACATGGCTTGGAGAGAACTCCTATTTCAGCTACAGCAATATAATTTCACTGGCACTAAATAAAGCATTCCACACAACAGATCCCACGTCTGTAATAGGGTTGTGAGGGTCGGGTAAAACCAGCTCACACTCGATTTCAGGGTTCCTTTTATAGACCTGCGGCGCCCCACCATTGACGTCACAAAATGGGCGGAGCGAGCAGGCGTGCAGCTATAAACCCAGAAGTCGGCAGTGCAAATAGGGTGCGAGGTCGGCCCAAACGTGACTGACCCACGAGTCCCGGGTCGGCCCACACATCACTATTGAAGAGGTTCCCATAATGTGGGGCTGGCTACTAGTTTATTGGGCTCAGAGCCTTTGGTTTTGGGTCTGAAAGTCAGTTAGAGATAAGGTTGGTCAGAACACCGGTTTGCTCTCATACATACACCAGGATGCCTATAATGGATCTCAATTAGAGGGAGTTTTGGGCTGTCCTAAATATAACTGAAAGTATGACTTATACAGCAATGTTCTCTTTATCTTTGTGACCGTTTTATGAGTTTAAAGGAGAACTAAAGCTTAACTAAAGAAGTAGACTAGAAATGTTGTACATTATGTTTTGTGCTTCTGTACCAGCTCAAGGCAACCACAGCCCTTTAGCAGTAAAGATCTGTGTCTCCAAAGATGCCCCAGTAGCTCCCCATCTTCTTTTCTGCTGATTCACTGCACATGCTCTGTGCTGCTGTCACTTACTGAGCTTAGGGACCCACTCACAATATACAGTACACATAGAATAGAAATGTCACAATATAAGGCTGATTAGTAATTAATACAGATAATTACTACATGGCAGCACAGAAACCAGTGCAATTAGCATCAGAATTTAATAATCCGCAAACCTGTAGCATCAGCTTATATTACAGCCAGGGAAGCTCATTTTCTGCTGGATAATTAGTGACGAGCCCTAAGCTTAGCTTATCAACAGCCAATCAGAGCCCACTGAGCATGTGAGTGTCACAGACACTTTCCAAGATGGTGACCCCCTGTGACAAGTTTGAAGTCCTGGATCATTGCTGCTATTGACAAGCTCAAACTTTAGCCTCGTGCAATAAGTTCACTATATAAAATATGCCATTTTTAGCCCTATTCTTTTTGAGGTTTAGTTCTCCTTTAAGGGGACCTCAGCCAAATGCTAGACCCCAAACTATTGCATTATGGTAAGCAGACCATCTCATATTGAAAAGAAATACACCCAACAGAACAACAATGAACTAAATGTAACCAGGCATCTCTTAGGCCTGAGCCAATATGATCAGTAAACATTCCTCTCTAGGTTAAAAACCAGAAAAGGGCAATTTGCTAAATTTCCAGGGTCTGACACATGACCCATGAGAATTAATAGTGCTTAATGTAACATGTTGGCAGATAGGGCAGTAAAAAAAATAAAAAATAAATAATACCATCTGTTGTAACAACTTTTAGAAATGACGACATTGGCTGTATTGCTTTTGGTTGTTTGCTATACTGAGAATAGGGACAGGTACAATGTTACTCATATGTTCCCATAACAATACTGGTTTTAGTTTTCTCCACTTTTAAAGGGGTGGCTTGATCAGTATACAAAGGCCGCATGATAGCAAACCTGTATTCTACTGAAACCAGTTTTAACTTAAATAAAAAAAAAAAAAAACTAGGAGGACTCAGCACTTGTATAGAAGATGATCAATACTGAAGCACCAGTCTGCACATCAGGATAGAGTAAAGCATGCATGAGGACAAATTCCCCTTCTAACAATGACTTTAAATGGCATTCTGATTGACTATGCACTTGATGCTCATATTCCAGGGGTCTCACATCTCTGCTTACGTGCATTACAAGCATACCTTCTCTGTCTGGCTGAGCAGAAAGTGGTGGAAATGAGGATCATCCTTGGTACGCTGCAAACGAACAAAGAGAAACAGAGATGCTTCTCTCTAACACACGTTAGCTCCAGCCTCGGGCAAGTGCTCAGATAATACCATCACACTGGCATGAAACTGAGATTCTTCCCTCTAATACACGTTAGCTCCAACCTCGTGCAAGTGCTCGGATAATACCATCACACTGGCATGAAACTGAGATTCTTCCCTCTAATACACGTTAGCTCCAACCTCGTGCAAGTGCTCGGATAATACCATCACACTGGCATGAAACGGAGATTCTTCCCTCTAATACACGTTAGCTCCAACCTCGTGCAAGTGCTCGGATAATACCATCACACTGGCATGAAACGGAGATTCTTCCCTCTAATACACGTTAGCTCCAACCTCGTGCAAGTGCTCGGATAATACCATCACACTGGCATGAAACTGAGATTCTTCCCTCTAATACACGTTAGCTCCAACCTCGTGCAAGTGCTCGGATAATACCATAACACCGGCGTGAAACTGAGATTCTTCCCTCTAATACACGTTAGCTCCAACCTCGTGCAAGTGCTCGGATAATACCATAACACTGGCATGAGTGCTAACAGACAGTTACCACCAACCTCAGAGCACCATTGTGTGCAACCTTCCAAACACACACACCACAACTCAACTTCCGTAGCAGAAAGCTTTAGCACTTGACAAGGACACTTCCATCTTGCAGATGTGTTTATGAAATAGCAGCACGCAAACAACTTGATCCACTTGCATTTGCCTACTCTATGGGGTAAATGAGCATGGATTTATAAAATGAATGCATGCTAAATCTGATGCTTCCCAGGGACTCACATAAAAATGACCTTGAACTGCCATCAAAGCCCTAAGCTCCTTTGCCTATCCAGCGAACCTCTCTTCTACTCTGGAGGCAGTTGCTATGCTCATGTGATCAATGGGTGCAATGCCTTTGCTTACCTCACTGGAAGGTGGGGGCCAGCTGAACCGGGATACTGTTTTCATTGCAAGCTTCTTTAGCGAGCTTGGCTGGGGACTGAGAGAGTCCTAAGTATAGAACACAGAATACTTTAGCAACTATTATTCCTATATATATGCATACGATCGTGCCAGGGTTATTTCCTAAGGACTCAAACATGTTATCTACAATGGTTTCTTGTTTATCTGTTTTTGGCAATTCTGCTTTAGATTAACGGGGTTGTTCACCTTTGAGTAACGGTTAGTATGATGTAGAGAGTGATATTCAGAGAGAATTTTTATTATTTGTGGTTTTTAGTTATTTCGCTTTATATTCGTTAGTCCTCCGGTTTGCAATGTATAGTAGTCTGGTTGCTATAGTCCAAATTTCCCTAGTAACCATGCACTGATTTGAATAAGAGACTGGAATATGAATAGGAGAGGCCTGAATAGAAAGATGAGTAATAAAAAGGTAGAAATTACAATAAATTTGTAGCTTTGCAGAACATTTGTATTTAGATGGGGGTCAGTGACCCCCCTTTTGAAAACTGCAAAGATTCAGAAGAAGAAAAAAAACACTCTAAAAATAAATAATGAAGACCAATTGAAAAGTTGCTTCGATTGGTTCATTCTATAACATACTAAACATTATCCTAAAGGTGAACCACCCCAGGACTTTTATTTTAAATGAATAACCTATTTGGTATTACTGCTTCAACTGTGGCTGTGCTACTAAGCGCTGACTCAACTCAAATGGGAGCTCGAAGGCATGTTGGGGTAAATAAAGACTGCCACAGCAGATTAGGAATGAAACTTATTTACACAGGGCAGATCCATTTACACAGGACTTCAAATGGATTTGCACAGCTCTTGGTGGCTACTCTTAATCAGGAAACTAGAGCTAGAAAGCTAAATGCAGTTAACAGAGGCCACAGCTCCTCTCCATTTCTTGCTCTGCCCCTCTCTCTAAATATAAAGTACAGGTAAAGGCAACTCAAGGCCATCAGGAATAGGATAATGTTGGACTATAAATCTCAGCAGACCTTCAGGCTACCCTAAGACTTAAAGGGTTGTTCACCTTTGTAACAAATTGACAAATCTAACAGTTCACATGAATAGAACAAACTTTTCCATAGAAATAGTTAACAGAAAAAGTACAGTTCAAGAGATATTCACCTCAGAAGTGTCCCTGTACTAATCCTTCAGTTCCACACAGACCCTGTGCTGGGAGGGGGTCACTGACCCCCAAAAACACTACAGTGTTCACTTCCTCTTCCTTATATGACATCACACATTGTACTGGCAGCTAACTTAACTCCTATTGGCTATGTCTGCTGTCAATCTGCCACTGCTTCCTGTGCTGGGCTGTGCTGGGGAATTTGAGCAGCATTCAGGTACTGAAGAGAAACTGTTACAAGTTTGTGAGAGGGAGGGGGAGTGTGGGCTGTGTACTGCAGAGACTTCAACTGTGCAGATGGGGGGATCAAGGTGCTTGGGACCTGGAGTTTTCTGGATAACGGATCTTTCCATAATTTGGATCTTCATCCCTAAAGTCTACTAGAAAATCATGTAAACATTAAATAAACCCAATAGGCTGGTTTTGCTTCCAGTAAGGATTAATTATATCTTAGTTGGGATCAAGTACAACCGACTGTTTTATTATTACACAGAAAAAGGAAATCATTTTTAAAAATTTGAATTATTGGATTATAATGGCTACTATGGGAGATGACACTTGTACTTTCCAGAAATATATTATTTTTTTTTTGGGGGGGTCCATGTATTATTTTGTGTATTTACCTCATAAAAAAGGTAAAATATTTTTCTGGTATAGATCCCTATATCATGAAAAATATAACTTTTTCATTTTTTGGTATTTAGAGCTCTAAATCTTGTTCCAGAAGTGGAACACTTAAAAAAGGTATCGTTTTCCTAGGTAAATTACCCCCCCCCCCCCGGGAGAGCGCACAAAATGTTCAAAAAACGTACCTGCCCTCATCACTGCTCTGCCTGTCACTTAGGGCTGCCACCTCACCCTTTTAAAACCAAACACATATGAAATCCACAGCCTGCATGGCTAATTAGCAATTCATTTAGATGCATGTTACATGGCTGCACAGAAATCAGTTCAGTCTGCAGCATCTAAATGAGTTGATAATTAGCCATGCAGCCTGTGGATTTCATATGTGTTTGGTTTTAAAAGGGTGAGGTGGCAGCCCTACTGTCCCTGCTAGATGTGTAAGTTACATACGTTTCTAAGCAAGTCAGTGCTGGTTTTGTTGCAATTTTGTAAATAACTGACATTATGCTTAATGCCAAAGGTTGCCAAACAATGTTGCTCCTTTCTTTTCTGCAGTATTTGTCTGCATGACTGTGTGATTGTTTGTTGCAAGGCAGGTTTGTTTATATGCTGCGTCTGTTAACCTCTGCCATTACAATTGAGTAATCAACCAATGACCATTCAAATTATGTGACTGGTTACAGTTCACAAGCACCCAATAAATTACTAGGAGGAGGGCAGTATCAACATCCAATAGGAAACAAGTAAGGGCAAAGCCTGGGCATGATGATGTCATCATATAGGAAGTTCTTGGTGTGTCAGGTTCAAAATAGGCCACTCCCATCACTTCAGAAAACTGGTCAGAGAGACAGGAGAAGGGCTGAGTTAATAGGTATAAAAATTAGCTTTTACAATGGCATTTTTACTTTTTGTTGTGGAAAATGGTTTTGCTAACACATTGAGAGCATTGTTAGTGGTTTCATAAGATTTGTACATTGAAGGTGAACAACCCCTTTAACCAAATTAACATAGCCAGCTCTCACACAATCATATACAGTGGTGAAATAAGTATTGAACAAGTCAATGTTTTTCTCAGTAAATACATTTCTAAGGGCTCTCACACACGTGGTTTTTCCTGCACTCCCCTGCGTTGCACTTTCTTCTGTTCAGCTACAGGGGAGCGCAGAAGTAGACGCACTCCATTATTGTGAAGGGGGCTGTACTCACACAGACAAATGTAAGCGCCAAACGCAGGTGAAATGCAACATGCTGCTTCCCACCTGCGTTTGGCGCTTACATGCGTCTGTGCGAGTACAGCCCCCTTCACAATAATTGAGTGCGTCTACTCCTGCGTCTGAACGGATAAAAACGCAACACAGGGGAGCGCAGGAAAAACCGCCCGTGTGTAAGAGCCCTAATGGGGCTATAAGGTCTTGAGAGAGCTCTTTGCTTTCACCCATCATGAGACGCTTCTTGTGTGATATCTTGGTAACGAGAGACCTTTTTATAGGCCATCAATTAGGTCTGAACCAGCTGATATTAATTTGCACTGATTTCTTTCTAAATACTGACAGATTTCAGCAGATTTCGTAGCTTTCCATGCCTTTTTGCACCTCCTTTTCTCCATGTGTTCAATACTTATTCCACGTTTCATTCCACTTTACTACACATAATTTATGGACTTATTTGTTTTGACATCTTTGTAGGTGTGGATTACTTGGGTTGTTCCCGACATCTGGTGTAAATTTCCTGTCAATATCCCCATTAGAAATATATTTACGGAAAAAAATGGTGGCATGTTCAATACTAATTTTCCCTGCTGTAACACTTATGAAGTTTAAATTGTCCCTTGACAGCCGTAGTGGTAGTCTAAAGGGATGTCCAGACCAGGATAACGAGTTGCAAATACACATGGTATTACATGTACAACATATAACAATAACCTAGTAAATGAACTCTTACTGCCATACAGTACAGCCACAGAACATGTTCCTGATAAACGTTTAATGTGTCCCTATCCCTTTAATAAAGCTCTTGTGTGAAACACATACTGCTGCACCTCTGCTTCCCTGCAGACCCCTGGTAACAAAAATCCCCATAGGCTGATGACAAATATAAACAAAGCCCTAGCAGATCAGGTCAGCCCACCCTCAAAGTAAAGTATTGCCTGCTGGGATATGGAAAAATTCACAAAGCTGAATTTTGCTAAAAGCACAATCCAGTTCTGTAGGGAAAATTAGCATTAAATAAGCCTGGTATAGACGCACCTTATCGTCCTTGGGTGGTCTTCCTCGTTTGCGTGGGCTCTGGTCACGGGACCTTTTCTGAGGGGAGTGGGAAGAAGTGTCTGAGGATTTCCTCCTCTTTTCACCAGTCTGTTTCTTGGCTTTTCCCTCTGATTTTTTGCCTTTCTCATCACTGGAGTTCTGCGGGTACAAAAGATGTGCTGAAGCAAAAGTGATCAGAGAAAACAATCCGGTTTATCAATTTTAATTTGAAAGAAACAAAAAATGACCACGTGAACTGTGTGACTAACAGTTAACCCCATACTGTTCTAAATGTAAAATTCCTTCTCTCATCGTAAAGCCCTTTCAGAGTTTATATCCTGAAGCGACTGGCACATGCCACTCACATGTTCTTTTGCAAGTTCTTTTGCAAGTTCTTTTGCTTTGGCCTTCTTCAGAAACTCCTCCACCGCATCCACTGCCTGCTGGAACCTCTTGCCCTTGTTAGCCTTGATCATCTCCTCCTTGTGGGCATGGTATGGCTTCAGCTGCTCCACTTTGATCCAGGCACTGGGAGGAAAATAAACAGACGACAAGTTGGTTCCCGGAGTGCACCCAGAGGTTCTTTTATCCAGGCAGTACATACATTGCTAAGTGGGAGAGTAAATGTAATAATGCTGCCGCTAATAATGAGCTGTGTATGGAGCCTATAAACATGCATTTGTGTGTAACCAAAAACAGTCAGCAATGCAGGGGTAAAACAAATCTTAAGTGTACAGCAATGAGGGGGTTAACACAGGGTATATAAATATACCATATACAACCAACCCTTTAAAGGGATTCTGTCATGATTTTTATGATGTAGTTTTTATTTCTAAATTACACTGCAAATAATTCACTATACAATATACATTTTCATTCCTAAACCAGCAAGTGTATTATTTTAGTAATATTGGTGTGTAGGTGCATCTCAGGTCATTTTGCCTGGTCATGTGCTTTCAGAAAGAGCCAGCACTTTAGGATGGAACTGCTTTCTGGCAGGCTGTTGTTTCTCCTACTCCTACCAGGCAGTAACCAATTGGTGACTTGAGGGGGGGGGGCACATGGGTTATAACTGTTGCTTTTGAATCTGAGCTGAATGCGGAGGATCAATTACAAACTCACTGAACAGATATGTCCCATGTGGCCCCCCTTATAGTCACTGACTAACTCAGAGTTAGAGAGCTGTAAAGCAGGAAGTAGTGTTCTGGCTATTATGTTACACATCCAGTCACTCCAGCCTTTATACATTACATTTTTGGCTCACTTACTATATTTTTATTTTGCACAGCCTATTTACCCAGTTTTTACTTTTACACTGAACTCTTCCTTTAAGAATCAAGAAACTAAAATCACTGGGGGAGTGCCTAACAACTTGGTGCCTGTAATTTTAGGTTTCCTCAACCTTTAAATGTGAAACCAAATATTACAGGGCCTTTACAGAAGATACCGAAAAGAAATTAGCAGCAACAGTCTCCTAATCAGTAAATCTCCTTTCTGGTTGTTGGGATCGCACCATTTCGATATTATAAAGGCCTTGTTTTTATCACTGGTGCCTCAAGCTAACGGCCTCTATGTAGTATTCTTAATGTAATAACTTACTGATCTTCCGTGCCAAAGAATTTAACAAAGAAACTCTTTTTCCCAATCGGCTTCTTTAAATCTTTAGGAGGGTTAACAATCTACAAGAAATAAGAAGAGAAACGTATGTCATTAAAGGGATCAATGGTGGTTGAGTTGCTAATATTGCACGATCCATTGCGACTTACCTTCCCAGGCCATGGAGGGTAGCGACCAAGTTTCCCCCTGAAATGATGAAGAAAAAGTAAATGCTAAAACCAGGGGCTACAGCAAGAATGCCCAACCTGCAATTCTTTAGCTGCTGATAAACTACAACTCACTTCCGCTGACTGCAGCATATTGGGGATTATTATTGAGCAGTATGATGGCTGCAGGTTGGACATATCTGCACTATAAAATCCTGGAGGTAGATATGTGTGGCAGTTAAAATATTATGCTGAAAATTAAAATGAATGTACTGCCAGACACCGTTGTTTCATTGAGCACAAACTGCCTTTTAAATTCTCATCCACACCATCATATACATTTATTCTAGCCACCATCATTTCTCTGCTGGACCCAATAAACCAAATACATTTCCAGAGTAAGTGTCGCAATGTTTTATTTATTGCATATAAACTCAAATCCTCTTCTACCATAATACACTGGCCTTTAAAGGAGAACTAAAGAAGTAGCTAGAAATGTTGTTTTGTGCTTCTGTATCAGCCCAAGGCAACCACAGCCCTTTAGCAGTAAAGATCTGTGTCTCCAAAGATGCCCCAGTAGCTCCCCATCTTCTTTTCTGCTGATTCACTGCACATGCTCTGTGCTGCTGTCACTTACTGAGCTTAGGGACCCACTCACAATATACAGTACACATATTACAGGGGAAGCTCATTTTCTGCTGGATAATTACTGGCGAGCCCACAGAGCATGTTAGCCCCGTGCAATAAGTTCAGTATATAAAATATCGCATTTTTAGCCACATTCATTTTTAGGGTTTAGTTCTCCTTTAAGTATAAGCTTACAGGTACCAAACAGGTGTTAATGTGTAGTTCTGCCCCAAAGCTGTTTATCCCAAATTAACCACTTTTTATGTCCCTACCCAATGCAATAGAGCAGCAACTTATAACAACCAACCTGTAATTAGCAGATGATTAATCTGCCAGCAGAATAAAGAGAAAATTATATTTCTGATCGGCTGGAACTAGTGGAAATTTCCCCAGTGCTGGTAAATAAGGCCTAGCGTGTTTTCAGGGGAGCGGATCATTCGAATACCCCCCCCCAGGAATGTCTAAATATAATCATGGCCGAGCTGCGACAGTCTGTTCCAACATTCATTCTCTGCGTTACCATGGCTGCGAGGATGCAGTTAACCACCTTGGAAATGCAGCAAAAGAGACAAAAACATGCCAGATGTGACCTTGTCGCCTATATTTAAAGGGGAACCGTCGCGGAAAAGAAAAATTTATATAAACTTCATCATGCTGAAATAAGAAACTTTCTAAATACAATCAATTAAAAATTCTGCATTGTTTCTGAAATAATCAAGTTTATGTTCACTATTCCTCTCTCAGCATCTGTTTCTCTTCATTCTCTCTTCATGCAGCAGTTGGGTGTCAGATATATCTTATAGGGAGGCTCCTTTTGCCTAGAAGATGCATTAGAGCGTGCACTTGTGTGTTATAGATCCTTGACTTAAAGGAGAACTAAACCCTTGACCTGCTCCACCCCCTCCATTGCTCACTTCACTGCCAACCCCACCCTATTTATTATTTTTAGAAGTCTCCCTTCTGCTGACCTGCGGAGTTCAAAGGCACCATCTTCGGATCCTCTTTTGTCGCGGATCTTGCGGTAGTATGCACAGTTAAAATCTATGCCCTAAATCTGCTTCTACTATGCATGCTTCTGCAAGATCCCTATCTGCAACTGTCAGAAGAGGATTATAATACAGCCAGAAGATGGCCCTTTTGAACTCCACTGCAATTTTATAGCAGGTCAGTGGAAGGGAGACTCCTAAAAAGCATAAACACAGGAGATGGGGAGCTTGGAGTTGGGGCAGTGGAAAGAGGTCAAGGGTTTAGTTCTCCTTTAAAATGTGTAAGCACCCCAGACTTGAGTCAAGACAGGTATGTATAAGTGCCACCAGGAAGTCATGCATAATTTGCATCAGTTGCGTATGAAGGCAGACAACCAAGTGCCAGCCGAGACACCCAAGTGCCAGCCGAGACACCCACATAAGCTGTGAAATTTGCACACGAGCAAACAGTGTAGTGCCAATCCTTGCTACAACCATCTCATCATATAAGCTTTAACATGATGGAAACCAATAAGGCACCCATGTGACAACTGCCGTATGCAGATGTGAGCAATGACTTTATGGCAGACGTAAGGAATCCTGCTGCTCATGTATTTATCACCTCTGTAAAACAGGCTGCCATGCAAACCCAGAACAAGCAGGAGAGAGTCCTTGCCACTTATTGTTGTTACATGGAGAGGTTTTAAAAATCTTGCTAACAAAATTATAATGGATGCAAAAACAATCATTTACCAGCCTGATTTTTTTTTTGATGGATGCGACGCACAATACAGTAACACTGTATTAATGCCCTGCCTGATAAATACTAGTATATAGCCATCTAACTAGGTTTTTTCTAAATGCCCCAAACTCTTAACTTACCCCTCGGTGCAGATTCTGTCCAGTGGAGTTCAAGTGCGCCATCTTCAGCCGATTCGTAATCTCCGGGTCTTCTTCCATCGCTTCGGCAATTTCTGTGACTTTCGGCGCATGCGCAGTTGTCGTTTAGACAGAAAATTGCTTCAACTGCGCATGCGCCGATAAGCCGCTCTATTCCCGAAGAGATGAAGATGGCTGCCATGAACTCCGATGCCCTGAATCTGCACCGAGGGGTAAGTAAAGAGTTAAGGGCATTTAGCAAAGGTAACAAATAGGCTGGGTGGGAGCAGGGAGGGGGTCTATGTAGGGTAGGGGATTTTAGTAGCAAGGGTTTGGTTCTCCTTTAAAAGGGGATACCCCCACTAAAGCTGGCAATAGTACGGAACGATTGTACGGCCCTAACTCCTGACCTGCAACTAACCATTCAGATTAAATACAGTAGTAATACAGTAGTAATAGAACAAATCAGATGATGGTCTGACCCTCACAGCAATAGTATGGCCAACAAATACTAGTGACAGTCACCCATTGATATGTCACTCACCCATTGGTAGGCATGGTACAGGTATGGGATCAGTTATCCAGAAACCCATTATCCAGAAAGCTCAGAATTACTGAATGCCCGTCTCCGTTAAACTCCATTTCATCCAAATAATCCAAATTTTTAAAAAGGATTTCCTTTTTCTCTGTAGTAATAAAACAGTAGCTTGTACTTGATCCCAACTAAGATATAATTAATCCTTATTGGAAGCAAAACCAGCCTATTTGGGTTCATTTACGGTTTAAATGATTTTCTAGTATTGACTTAGAGGCACATTTATCAAAGGTCGAATTCATGCGAGTTTTTAAAAACTCCCCTCAACTCCCATAAATTCGACCAATCGAAATGTAAAATAATAAATTAAAAGAAAAAAATCGAATTTTTTAAACTCGGATGAATGGAACCGACCTGAATACTCAAATTGAATTTGATTGAATTTTAAAAACTTGATTCGAATTTTGTCTCCTAAAAAAAAAAAACCCCAAATGTCAGGAAGGCTGCAAACAACTCAAAATTGATCCCTGGATCTCTTCCATTGACTTAAACAGCAATTTGGCAGGTAATAGGTGGAGAATAGTCGAATTTGAGTTTGAAATCTCAAAAATCTGATTTTTTTTAAAAACTCAAATCTAATTTGAATACCTCCTAAGTTGAATTTGACCGTTTTGCTAATAAAATAAACCCCTTGATAAGGTATGAAGATGCAAATTACAATAAGAATCAGTTATCCAGAAAACTCCAGGTCCCGTGCATTCTAGATAACAGGTCCCATACCTGAAAAATGTCGGGACAATCCACACACGGTCCGAAAAATGTATGAAACGATTTTACGTGCGACTATCTCTGCGTCTATGGCCAGCTTAAAAAGAGTTGCCTAGTGAAACAAACTGTAATTCTAAGAAAGTTTTTAACATCTAGTAAGTCACAGAGTTCAATAGTTTCAAGTTACTTGTTAATGTAATTGTTTGTGAAAACAGTTTGTTTATCCCTTTCTGTTTTCTGATCTGTAATCATGAAACAATGTACCAGAAATCTGCTACATTGTTTCAAGAGGCAGAACAACCAATGCAGACAATAGGACTCAGAGACTGCTTTTGTTTACAAATAACTTTCCAGTTGTTGGAAATGTGCAATGAATGTATATTGGAAAGCTGCTTAGAATTACACTCGCTTTAATTAATTAGTCACCGTTTTACTTTTGCGTTCCGAAAATTAAATTAAGTTTCAGTATAATGACAGCTATATAGAGAAATTAAAGGGATACTGTCATGGGAAAACATTTTTTTTTTCAAAATGAATCAGTTAATAGTGCTGCTCCAGCAGAATTCTGCACTGAAATCCATTTCTCAAAAGAGCAAACAGATTTTTTTATATTCAATTTTGAAATCTGACATGGGGCTAGACATATTGTCAATTTCCCAGCTGCCCCATGTCATGTGACTTGTGCTCTGATAAACTTCAATCACTCTTTACTGCTGTACTGCAAGTTGGAGTGATATCACCCCCTCCGTTTTCCCCCCAGCAGCCAAACAAAAGAACAATGGGAAGGTAACCAGATAGCAGCTCCCTAACACAAGATAACAGCTGCCTGGTAGATCTAAGAACAACACTCAATAGTAAAAACCCATGTCCCACTGAGACACATTCAGTTACATTGAGAAGGAAAAACAGCAGCCTGCCAGAAAGCATTTCTCTCCTGAAGTGCAGGCACAAGTCACATGACATGGGGCAGCTGGGAAATTGACAAAATGTCTAGCCCCATGTCAGATTTCAAAATTGAATATAAAAAATTCTGTTTGCTCTTTTGAGAAATGGATTTCAGTGCAGAATTCTGCTGGAGCAGCACTATTAACTGATTCATTTTGAAAAAAAAAATTTTCCCCCATGACAGTATCCCTTTAAGTAACCGGTTTTCATTCTTTTATGGTTTTTGAAATATTTAGTTTTTAGTTCAGCAGCTCTCAAGTTTGCAACTACAGTCATATGAAAAAGTTTGGGAACCCCTCTTAATTCTTTGGAGTTTTGTTTATTAATGGCTGAGCTTTCAAAGTAGCAACTTCCTTTTAATATATAACATGCCTTATGGAAATAGTAGTATTTCAGCAGTGACATAACACATTGGAATCACAGAAAATATACAATATATATATATATAAATTTGGGCACCCAACAGGGATATACCATCAATACTTAGTTGAGCTCCTTTTGCAAATGTAACAGCCTCTAGACGCCTCCTATAGCCTTTGATGAGTGTTATGTGGCTATTTTTGACCATTGGTCCATATAAAATCTCTCCAGTTCAGTTAAATTTGATGGCTGCCGAGCATGGACAGTCTGCTTCAGATCATCCCATAGATTTTCCATGATATTCAAGTCGGGGGACTGTGACGGCCATTCCAGAATATTGTACTTGTCCCTCTGCATAAAAGTCTTTGTAGATTTCCAAGTGTGTTTAGGGTCATTGTCTTGTTGGAATATCCAACCCCTGCAGCGTAACTTCAACTTTGTGACTGATGCTTCAACATTATCCTGAAGTATTTGTTGTTATTGGATTGAATTCATGAGACCCTCGACTTTAACAAGTGCCCCAGTAGTCCCTGAACTAGTCACACAGCCCCACAGCATGATGGGACCTCCACCAAATGTGACAGTAGGAAGCAGCTGTTTTTCTTGGAATGTGGAGTTCTTCTTCCACCGTGCAAAGCGCTTTTTGTTATGTCCAAATAACTTAATTTTTGTCTCATCAGTCCAAAGCACTATATTCCAAAATGACTGTGGCTTGTCTAAATTAGCTTTTGCAGACAACAAGCGACTTTTTGCATGAGTGCAGAAAGGGCTTCTTTCTCATCACCCTGCCATACAAAATTGTGCTGAATTGTAGAACGATGTACAGATACACCTGCATCTGCAGCAAGATGTTCTTGCAGGTCTTTGGAGATGATCTTTGGGTTGTCTGTAACTATTCTCATAATCCTCCACATATGCCGCTCCTGTATTTTTCTTGGCCTGCCAGACCTGGGTTTTACAGCAACTGTGCCTGTGGCCTTCCATTTCCTGATTACATTCCTTACAGTTGAAACTGACAGTTTAAACCTCCGAGATGCTTTTTGTAGCCTTCCCCTAAACCAGGATACTGAACAATCTTTGTTTTCAGACCTTTTGAGAGTTGCTTTGAGGATCCCATGCTGTCACTCTTCAGAGGAAAGTCAAACAGAAGCACAACTTGCAATTGGTCGCCTTACATATCTTTTCTCATGATTGGACACACTTGCCTATGAAGTTCAAGGCTTAACAAGCTAATCCAACCAATTAGGTGTTGGCAGTTATCAGTATTGAGCAGTTACATGCATTCAAATTAGCAAAATTACAAGGGTACAACATACAACTGAATACTGCTTCACTAAAAATCTTTGTTCAGAAAACACCCCAGTACTCCAATGGTAGAGTTCCTGGTAGAGTCCTGCGCGGGTCCATTTTTTGGAACCGGTACACGCAACCTGCAACCCAGACAGCAACCCGCATTCTTACCCTCTTGGACCCGCTACCCGACCCACAAGTACCTTATCAGCAACCCGGACATGCTGACCATTAAGAATCAGGAAGTGCTGTCATTGTAAACCAGAACTGACATCATCAGAAGTAAGCGTGATCAGAAAAAGGGAGTAAAAATCACTATTGAGAAGACCCGCGGCCATACCCGCACCTGGAACTTCTACCCGCAACCCGCAGGGTACCACAGGTTTTTGCGGGTAACCCATCGGGTACCCAACCCGCTGCAGAACTCTTAGTTCCTGGGAAATGAAAGACATACCAATGTTATCTTTTTTGTTGCAAGTGGAGTAAATGATTATGCAGGCTGAGAGGGGTTCCCAAACTTTTTCATATGACTGTATCTATGTAGGGTCCATTATACCCTAGCAACCAGGCAGTGGTTTGAACCAGACTAGAATATTAATCAGATATGGTATTGTACAGAAATGCAAGTACAGAGTAAAGGATCAGTTATCTGGAAACCCTTTATTCAGAAACCTCTGAATTACGGAAAGGCCGTCTCCAATAGACTCAATTTTATCCAAATAATCCAAATTTATAAAAATGATTTCCTTTTTCTCTGTAATAATTAATTAGTAGCATATATCTTAGTTGGGATCAAGTACAAGCTACTGTTTTATTATTAGAGAAAAAGAAAATAATTTTTAAAAAATTTGGATAATATGCATATGGGGGAAAAGCCTTCCGTAATTCTGAACTTTCTGGATAATGGGTTTCCGGATAACAGATACCTGTACTATAAAAAAATGCGAAGAGCAATGGAAAAGTTGCCAAGACTCTATAATATACTAATGGAGAACTGATGTAAATAACTCCTTTAATGTTGCCCAGGAACATTGTGCAAAATATAGGGAAACGGTGAAATTCAATTGTTTAAACGTTTGTGCAAATAGTCCCTGTCCAGCAGGACAAATGGCCCCAATCATAAGCACTGGTGTGACTCAAGAACAAAAAATGTGAATGTCCTGCAATGGCCCAGATCTTAGTTCACAATCCGTGGCATCATCCAACTAACCTGAGCATCATGGATAGAATCTATGTGGAAGAATGGACCAAATTCTTAAACAGGGTGCAAAGCTGGTGCTCACCCTAAAGGCATAAAAAGCTGTTAGTATATGGGCACACAGGCTGAGAGAAGCAGATCTGCTCAGTGCCCCTGCTCCATTCATTTGAATCGGATCAGTGTGTGGTTATATACTGACAAGTTAAGGATTTGCTATTCAGTAAAGGGAGAGAACGGATTAAAGGAAAAGTAGAATCATCGTGGGGGGCAAGTTGCCAGGCAGCCCCTAGTCATTCCAGTCACTCAGGTTTGACACCAGATAGGGGAATTTTTCCTCTCAGTGCCATGACACCGTATTTTCCGGTTCGTAGGCAGTAGAGAAATCAACAAAGAATTATTTTCTTGCCCAATGTGGAGCAGGGGATGCTGGGACACCGGGCTGTGTCGAAAAGTAGCCCAGGGTTGAATGTAAGCTGAATTAATGAGAGAGGTGACCTCATCTGTGATTCTGTCTCTCCTTCTCCATTAAAGGAGAAACAAACCCTTAATAAAAAATAAACCCTACCCCCCTCCCTGCCAGCCTAGCTGCTCCGACCCCCAGGAAATGCCCGAACTCTTTACTTACCCCTCTGTGCAGATTCTGCCTTGCTGAGTTCACGGGTGCCATGGTCTTCTCTTCGGTAATCTTCGGAATGAGACCGGTGTATCGGCGCATGCGCAGTTGGACAAATTTCTTGTTTCACAACAACTGCGCATGTGCCGAAGCGGCGGTCTCATTCCGAAGAGGCTGAAGATGGCGCCCCTGAACTCTGCTGCACAGAATCTGCACAGAGAGGTAAGTAAAGAGTTAGGGGCATGGGGGAGGGGGGGTCTATGTAGGGTAGGGTTTTTTTTTATTAAGGGGTCTTTCTCCTTTAAGGGGTATGAAAAATTTAGAAATGCCCTGTAAACAAAAGATAAAGATAATAAATGTATAAAAGGAATATTATACAGTGGTGTGAAAAACTATTTGCCCCCTTCCTGATTTCTTATTCTTTTGCATGTTTGTCACACAAAATGTTTCTGATCATCAAACACATTTAACTATTAGTCAAAGATAACACAAGTAAACACAAAATCCAGTTTTTAAAAAAATGAGGGTTTTTATTATTTATTATTTAGGGAGAAAAGAAATCCAAACCTGTGTGAAAAAGTAATTGCCCCCTGAACCCAATAACTGGTTGGGCCACCCTTAGCAGCAATAACTGCAATCAAGCGTTTGCGATAACTTGCAACGAGTCTTTTACAGCGCTCTGGAGGAATTTTGGCCCACTCATCTTTGCAGAATTGTTGTAATTCAGCTTTATTTGAGGGTTTTCTAGCATGAACCGCCTTTTTAAGGTCATGCCACAACAACTCAATAGGATTCAGGTCAGGACTTTGACTAGGCCACTCCAAAGTCTTCATTTTGTTTTTCTTCAGCCATTCAGAGGTGGATTTGCTGGTGTGTTTTGGGTCATTGTCCTGCTGCAGCACCCAAGATCGCTTCAGCTTGAGTTGACGAACAGATGGCCGGACATTCTCCTTCAGGATTTTTTGGTAGACAGTAGAATTCATGGTTCCATCTATCACAGCAAGTCTTCCAGGTCCTGAAGCAGAAAAACAACCCCAGACCATCACACTACCACCACCATATTTTACTGTTGGTATGATGTTCTTTTTCTGAAATGCTGTGTTACTTTTACGCCAGATGTAACGGGACGCGCACCTTCCAAAAAGTTCAACTTTTGTCTCGTCGGTCCACAAGGTATTTTCCCAAAAGTCTTGGCAATCATTGAGATGTTTTTTAGCAAAATTGAGACGAGCCTTAATGTTCTTTTTGCTTAAAAGTGGTTTGCGCCTTGGAAATGTGCCATGCAGGCCGTTTTTGCCCAGTCTCTTTCTTATGGTGGAGTCGTGAACACTGACCTTAATTGAGGCAAGTGAGGCCTGCAGTTCTTTAGATGTTGTCCTGGGGTCTTTTGTGGCCTCTCGGATGAGTTGTCTCTGTGCTCTTGGGGTCATTTTGGTTGGCCGGCCACTCCTGGGAAGGTTCACCACTGTTTTTGCCATGTTTTTGCCATTTGTGGATAATGGCTCTCACTGTGGTTCGCTGGAGTCCCAAAGCTTTAGAAATGGCTTTATAACCTTTGAAATTGAACTCAGGTGTGATAAACCACAGTTAAGTTATTTTTTAACAAGGGGGGCAATCACTTTTTCACACAGGCCCATGTAGATGTGGAGTTTTTTTTTCTCCCTTAATAACGTAAACCTTCATTTAAAAACTGCATTTTGTGTTCAATTATGTTATCTTTGACTAATAGTTAACGGTTTTTGATGAGCAGAAACATTTAAGTGTGACAAACATGCAAAAGAATAAGAAATCAGGAAGGGGGCAAATAGTTTTTCACACCACTGTATGTAATAATGCAGAAGAACATATAGGGTAGGTGCAGCTTAAGTTACATCTATACCCATATCTATACTAACTATAGAGCTTAATATCACAATAGCCTTTGTATTATGTCTGTCCAAGAAATCATCCAAGTCCCTCTTATAGTCATTAACTGAATCAGCATCACAACATCACCCGGCAGTGCATTCCCCAACCTCACTGTCCTGACTGTGAAGAACCCCCTACGTTGCTTCAAATGAAAGTTCTTTTCTTCTAGTCTAAAGGGGAGGCCTCTGGTACGGTGATTCACTTTATGGGTAAAAAGGTCCCCTGCTATTTGTCTATAATGTCCTCTAATGTACTTGTAAAGTCTAATCATGTCCCCTCACAAGTGTCTTTTTCCCCCTGAGAAAACTACCTTGACAAATGGGTATTTATCATTCTATTCAGGCGCAATTGGGTTCGTCTTCCAGCCTCTCGTCAAACCACAGCACGGTTGCTAGGGTATACGGACCACAGCAACCAAACACCAACTCTAATTTCTAACTGTAATACAAGAAATGTCACACACAGAAAAACACACAGAAAGGGAAAAAAATAAAGAGTTCCAGTGGCTACATTATACTAAAAGTTTATTTTAAGGCTATAACCCCATGAAAAACATTGGTATGTGAGAAACAGGGAACCTTCAGCAGCCACAGAACTACAACTCCCAGCATCCAAACAGGGTCAAGTTGAGGGTTGTAGGTGTCTATGTGCCATAAAGCAGCTATTGTGCGTCTCTCAGCAGCGCCACAGCACAATCGCTTTCCGCTCAATATGTCAGCAACAGGCCGGGTTCTTTGTTGATGAAGCAGCAGAAGTCGCAGCCCCGTGTTGCAACAGGGAGTCGTGCGACACAGGCAGCCCTTTCTACTCTGCTCTGCTCTGTCCTTCCCCATTTTTACACAGAGCTGCGCACTCGGGGCCTCCACACATTGCCCTGCCCTCGCTATAACCATTCCCCCAGCAACACTCACCACACCAAGTCTCCTTGTCGCAGACTCACTGCCGCCATCTTACCGACTCAGCCAGCAGCGGGGATGGGGTAGGAAAGGGAAAGAAAATCGGCCGCGCGGGGGATGCCGGGAACAGGAAACACTCCCTCCCACCCAAACGCCGTGCGCGCTCCTGCACCAACTACGATAACGCACCCCCTACCCACCGTGAGCAGCGTGATTACGTCCAACCAATCGTTGGAAGAAAAGCCGACAGCCGCCACTATTAGCCACGCCTAGTGTGTGAGCAGGAGCGCGCCCGTACACCAATGCCGTCTCCTATTTGTTGTGAAAGTCACGTGAGGCAGTTAGAGCTCTGTCAACGTTTGTTGTTATTGTTGTCGGCGGCGTCGTGGGAGGTCACGTGACTTGGGAAGCCGCTGCTTTCTCCGGAACACGTGACGGCGCCGGTGTCGCTGCTTTCATCGCCTTTCAGCCCTCCCCCGGGCCCCCGGACTGGAAAGCGCCGCGGCGAGTGGGTGGGGTCCCTTAGGTGCTGAAGTTGAATTCCTCTATAGCGACGCTTACAGTGTCGTTTAGAAGCACTTCCGGGTACTTGCACACCCCTTTCTCTTGAACCGAAATGGGATCATCCCGCCCCCTTCTATGTGCAGTGGCGCATCCCAAGGGTATAAAACCAGGGACAAGAAAGGCGCACACTTAAGTGACATGCACAAGGCGCGCTAGTAGTGTGCTGTTTTACAAGCTTGTGGTGTGGTATATTGTTTGTTGCCGAGGAATCTGCATCGTGTCGGTCAAATTCCAGCACATCCCAAGTTGTTTGTACTATTGTTTACACACAATAAAGCACCTTATCAATCATACTAGTGTCAAGTGAAGCGAATTTAACCGCCAGAAGTCTCATTTTTTTTGTACTGAGGAAAAAATAAATACAGGTCTTGTGCCTTTGTTATTGGCCTAGTTCTTTCTGACAGGATTAGGTAGACCTGCGATGCATCGTATAGTTGTCTCTGCGCAATCCCATCCCTGTTTTTCACCCTTTCTGAAATACCAGTTTTTTAAAGGGATTGTTCACCTTCAAACAACTAGTTGTTTACAGATAGTTCCCCACAAATAACGACTTTTTACAATTTCTTTCTAGTTTTTATGCTCTAGCAAGGGGGTCGCTGACCCCCCCCAAAACTGTTCTTATCTTTGTCCCTGCTGAGCAGAATCTCCAGGTTTCATTACAGGCAGCTGTTAGAATTGATACAATAGTTGCTAATACTCCAGAGATACTGCTGAGAAATGGATCAGCTAAAGCAGGCATGTCCAAAGTGCGGCCCATTTTCAAATTTACAACGGCCCTCAGCCTCTGTTATGAAATCAATAATAATGTGGCCCTCCAGCACAGTGTAATCAGGAATCATGTAGCCGTAATATTTGGGCACATTAGTGAAATGATCTGCCACTATACTGCTGCCTGTGAGCTGAAGGTGTTAGTAATAGACGCTTGTATCTGACGATACCCAGATCTATCTCTCATCTCCTGATCTTAACCCAGAACGCCTAACTCGCGTCTCCTCCTGCCTGTCCGCTATCTCTACTTGGATGTCGCAACGCTACCTTAAATTAAACCTCTCTAAAACTGAAATGGTTCTCTTTCCTCCAACTAACACCAGTAACATCCCGGAAGTATCCATCATAGATAACAATTCCACTATCACCCCCTCTCCCCAGGCCCGGTGCCTTGGGATTATCCTAGATTCTGCCCTGTCATTCACTCCTCATATCCAGTCACTTATTAAATCATATCACTTCCACCTAAGGAACATATCCAAAATACGATCATTTATCACCCTCGATGCTGCCAAAATTCTTATTCACTCTCTCGTCATATCACGTCTAGACTGCTGTAACTCTCTTTTAATTGGCCTCCCCCTCCAGAGACTGTCACCTCTCCAGTCCATAATGAACACTGCTGCGAGGCTCATACACCTCAGCAACCGCTCCTCCTCTGCCTCACCATTCTGTCAATCCCTGCACTGGCTTCCGTTACCTTTCAGAATCAAATTCAAATTAAGGACCCTGACATTCAAAGCACTTCACAACTCTGCTCCACCCTACATCTCTGAACTCATCTCTATAAACTCACCCACTCGCTTACGACGCTCCTCTACTGACCTGCTACTCAACTCTTCTCTCATTACCTCCTCACATGCTCGCATTCAAGACTTTGCAAGGGCTGCACCCCTCCTCTGGAACTCTCTCCCACGGTCTGTCCGACTTTCTCCCAACCTTTCTGCTTTCAAGAAATCTCTTAAAACGCACTTCTTTTGAGAAGCCTACCCTCACTCTGCTTAACTACCAAACGCAACACCACATACAGTACCACATTTCTCACCCACTTAATTCGATCTTGCCCACTCCCACACCTTCTGTATTACTCCCTTCCCTTTAGAGTGTAAGCTCTTTCTGCATAGAGCCTTCCTCACCTTTTGTACTGGTATTGATTGTGATGTATGTAACTCCATATGTTCTATGCATATAATTCATGTGATTTAGTTGTAACATCACATTTACTTTACAGTGCTACGCAATATGTTGGCGCTATATAAATACATGTTAATAATAAAAAATAATAATAAAGTAGTAACGCGCCGCTCTCACATACTTCTTTAGGGCTGAAGGTGCAATAGATGTACTGACGTGCCAGTGAGTAAACTAAAAAAGTATGTGAGAGCGGTGCGTCACTACAGTCTTTACGTTCCAGTACGTGTCTATTACTAACACCTTCAGCACACAGGCAGCAGTATAGACCAAATGGCAGATCATTTTACTAATGTGCCCAAATATTACGGCAACACTATTCCTTGTTTAAATGAGGCGCGGAGAGTAAGTCCAATCAGACTCCACTTCCTAAACGCCGTGTACGCGTCCAACTCCAGGAGTGAATGATCTTGATCGCAAGCTAGCTACCTCAGAATGGATGTCGGGCTAAATGGTCGGCCCCCACACATTTTCACCTCACCAAATCTGGCCCTCGTTGCAAAAAGTTTGGACACCCCTGAACTAAATGTTGCAAAATGATAAGTTCAGAGTCTGCACCTGAATTACTGAGCTGCCAGACTCGAACACCAGAGATGCCAATATTCAACTTTACACTTAGATTTTGGAAAAACAGTAAAAAATAAACAAAGTAAAGTAATTGAAGAAAGTCTTTATTTCTCGGGAAACAACTGAACTGAAAAAAAGTGTTTGGAAGGTGAACAATCCCTTCAAAGGAGAATTCAACCTGTGGGGAAAAAAACCTGTAGCCCCTCCCTCCTCCCCCCAGGCTAACTACCCCCCCGGGATAAATGTCCCATACTCCAACTTAGCCCTCGCCGCAGATTCTTCCAGCGAACTTGCACGCATCCATCTTCCGGCTCCTCTGTAAGCTGACTGAGAGATCGGTATTTCTGCGCATGCAAAGTTGGAGCAGTTTGGCGGCTTGCGACAACTGCGCATACACGGAATTACATGGAAATTGCCGATCTCTTAGTCAGCTTACCTAGGAGCCGGAAGATGGATGCATGCAACTTCACTGGAAGAATCTGCGGCGAGGGGTAAGTATGGAGTATGGGGCATTTCCCCAGGGGGGGAGGGGGGGGGGGTCTACCTGGGGTGGGGGGTACGGGTTTTTTTCCCCCACAGGTTGAATTCTCCTTTAAGGTCTGAAAGGCACACATGAACATTCCAGGACAGTTGTCATCTAGGTTGGTGTTGTAGGGTACATTTATTATTATTATTAATAATAATAAAAATACTCAAAAAATTTTTCTCATGATATTAAAGGGGAAAATAACCCCCTAATGAATAGTTAAGCAACAGATAGTTTATATCAAATTAAGTGCCATATTAAAGAATCTTACCATACACATATATATATATGGCTCAACCAGGATTACTTCAGCGCACAGCCCAGTAGTATATGCAGCGGTGCTTCTTTCCTCATAGACATTACCGCAAGTCTACGACATAAATCCAAATAGAATAGTGAGGAGAGCGACCCAAGGCAGAAGATCTGCAACAATGTGATTTATTAGCTGTGTTTGTAGCAGCTAATAAATCACATTGTTGCAGATCTTCTGCCTTGGGTCGCTCTCCTCACTATTCTATTTGGACATATATATATATATATATATATATATATATATATACCTAACATGTATAGTTTGTTTGTGTGCACCGTGCATCTAGGATCCCTTATTTTTAATATATAGATATATATATAATATAAAACCAGGGACAAGAGAGGCGCACAGCGCGCTAGTAGCACAGCCCTAGTTGTTTGTACTATTGTTTACACACAATAAAGCAACTTATCAATCATACTAGTGTCAAGTGAAGCGAATTTAATTGCCACATTACATGTTAGGTCACATGAGCCAATTAACAGATAGAGTTCTGTCTTTTGGGGGATTCAAGGCAAGAGATGTAAAAGGGCAATATCTAAATATATATCAGTTTGGTAAGATTCTTTAATATTCCACTTAACAACCCCTTTAGTGGACAGTGGCATGTTATTGTAGGGTCCATGATGTTTTCATACATGTGAATGACTGCCAGCAGGTTGAGGTATGAAGCATATATATTGTGAGATTTCAGGTAGCAGGAATCTTGACCACGGCACTTTTGTAGCACAGAATCAGCACACAGAGCCTTAGTTCAGTCCAATTCAGCCTGGGCTGCTTTATTTGAAGCCATTCACACAGACAGCATAAACAGAAGGTTTCAGCAGGTTGAAATAAAGCAAATAAAATGTATCACAGTCCAGCACTTACTGATTCAGCTCAGTTTCCTCAGTGTCTGGTGTGCAAAGCAATGGCTCCAGGCTTGTAGTTTTAAACAGGCAAATCTGTAATGATCTCTCTGTGTCACTCTCAGTTTGAGTTCACAGCAGGCTCCTCAGCCCCTCACACACACTGAAATTAGACACCTGATTAATTTATGAGCAGGTAGCTAACACCACACCCAGGTCAGTCTGGAGTGGAATGGAAGGCCCGCCCAGATCCTTCCCTCCATTCCAGCCCTGGATACCCTAAAGAAGAATAACAATGCAGTTTCTTAACTGCCATATCCTTCATCCAGGGCCCTTAACCCCTGAACTAACATGCATTTTCCTTCTACCATATCACATATCCCCCCCCCTAGATCACTAGTAGAGTGATCTACAAGAGGACGAGACACTGGTGAAGTCCCATACTTTAAAGCCACCTTATGCTAATGACCAACATTTTTTCAGACAAAAACCTGGGAGAAACATATATTCCATCAAGCACTTTCCCAGATATCCTGTTTAACTCTTTACTATGTACATTACTTTCTTGTACCATCCCCACTGTTGGGATAGATGAACCAAAGAGGGAATGGATTCTGGAGAGGCCATCAACATTGCTCATCTGAACTCCTGGCCTATGTGTTACCGTAAACTTAAACTCTTGCATAGCCAGGAACCAGCGGGTAACTCTCCTATTAGTCTCCTTCTTATCACACATCCATCTCAGTGGTGCGTGATCTGTCACTAACTCAAATTCCCTTCCTAAGAGGTAATACCGTAGTGCCTCCAGTGCCCACTTTATGGCCAGACACTCTTTTTCAACTACTGCGTACTTCCTCTCGTGGTCATTTAATTTTCGGCTAATGTAGACTACCGGATGTTCCTCTCCATTATGAACCTGAGACAAAATTGCCCCTAGCCCTACATCGGATGCATCTGTTTGCACAATAAAAGTTTTAGAGAAGTCCGGTGAAAACAATACTGGCTTGGAACATAATGCATCCTTTAAAGCCTGAAAAGACTTCTCTGTCTCCGGTGTCCACTTTACCATTACAGATTCTTTCCCTTTTGTCAAATCTGTTAAAGGCGCTGCAAGGGTAGCAAAGTTTGGGATAAACCTCCTGTAGTATCCTGTAATCCCCAAAAAAGCTCGTACCTGCTTTTTATTTAGAGGGCGTGGCCAGGCTTGAATGGCCTCAGTTTTATTAACTTGGGGTTTTATAACCCCCTACCAATGATGTACCCCAGATACTTAGCCTCTTCTAACCCAATAGCACATTTTTTTGGGTTGGCCGTAAAACCTGCCATCTGGAGAGCATCTAACACAGCCTGGACCCTCGGCAAATGTGAATCCCAATCAGGGCTGTGTATGATAACATCATCTAGGTATGCAGCCGCCCACTGTCTATGGGGTTTTAAAATTTTGTCCATTGCCCTTTGAAATGTTGCAGGCGCATTTTGTAATCCAAAAGGCATCATTCTATACTGGAATGCTCCATCTGGTGTTACAAAAGCTGTTTTCTCTTTAGCCATTTGGGAAAGAGGGATCTGCCAATAACCTTTTGTAAGATCTAGGGTTGTTAGGTAACGGGCAGTACCTAACCTGTCAATAAGCTCATCCACACGTGGCATAGGGTATGTATCAAATTTGGATATTGCATTGAGCTTACGAAAATCATTGCAGAACCTCCAACTTCCATCTGGTTTTGGAACCAGTACAATAGGAGAAGACCAATCACTACATGACTCTTCAATAACACCCAGATCTAGCATTTTTTTACTTCTTCTGCTACTACCTGTCGTCTAGCTTCTGGTATTCTATAGGGTTTTAGCTTTACATGATCCCCAGGGTTAGTAACAATGTCATGTTCAACAATAGAGGTATGACCTGGAAGTTCTGAAAAAACTTCTCTATTTCTCATGAGAAATTCTTTTACCTCTTGTTTCTGAACACCCGAAAGGGTCTCTGCAATCTTCACCTCTGGAATTAAAGGTTGTTTACTGAATGTTTTTGCATATAGTATAGCAGATTCAGCAGTTAGGGACTCTCTGTCTTTCCATGGTTTCAACAAATTAACATGGTAGATTTGCACAGGCTTCCTTTTTCCTGGCTGATGAATTTTATAATTCACTTCCCCACTTTTTTCCATTACTTCAAAAGGGCCTTGCCACTTCGCAAGGAATTTGCTTTCTGCTGTGGGGACTAACACCAGGACCCTATCACCAGGGGCAAAAGTACGTACCCGAGAACCCCTGTTATATACCTGTTGCTGCATGGCCTGAGCACGCACCATGTGTTCTTTAACAATTGGCATTACTGCTGCAATTCGATCCTGCATTTGGGAGATGTGTTCAATCACACTTTTATAAGGTGTCACTTCTCCCTCCCATGTCTCTTTGGCTATATCTAAAAGCCCTCTGGGATGTCTCCCGTAAAGTAAGTGAAAAGGCGAGTATCCTGTAGATGACTGGGAACCTCCCTAATGGCAAACATCAGATAAGGCAAGAGTTGATCCCAGTTTCTCCCATCCTTATCTATTACCTTCTTTAACATGCCTTTAAGGGTTTTATTAAAGCGTTCCACAAGCCCATCTGTCTGTGGATGATATACTGAGGTCCTGAGGTGTGAGATTTGGAACAATTTACATAATTCCTTAGTCACTCTAGACATGAATGGCGTCCCCTGGTCTGTCAGGATCTCCTTGGGAATACCTACCCGGCTAAATACCTGAACTAACTCTTTTGCAATCGTTTTAGCACATGTATTGCGCAATGGAACTGCTTCAGGATAGCGGTAGCATAGTCCATAATCACTAGGATATGTTGATGTCCCCGAGCAGATTTTACTAAGGGACCCACCAGATCCATAGCAATTCTTTCAAAGGGAGTTTCAATTATGGGTAAGGGCACCAGGGGACTACGAAAGTGGGGCAGGGGTGAAGAAATTTGGCATTCAGGACAGGAAGCACAATAATCTCGAATATTCTTGTACACTCCTGGCCAAAAAAATCTCTGTAGAACCCTCTCAATAGTTTTTTCCACCCCAAGTGACCACCCATGACATGCCCATGTGCCAGGTCCATTACCATCCTCCTATAGGGTTGGGAACTACCAACTGTTCAATAACCTCCTCCCCTTTTTTGTACATCTGGTATAACAACCCGTCATTCATAGCCATATAAGGATAGGACAGCCTCATCTCAGGTTCTGTAGGCTTTCCATCCACCATTTTTACATTCTCTCTAGCCTTGGCCAGTGTGGAATCTTTTAACTGCTCAGTACCAAAATTTCCTTTATGAACCTCTAGGTTAGGTAGTCCTAGAGGACCCTCTGTGTCTGTGGGGCTCAGGTTATCCTGCATAGGAGCAGAATTGACCTCAGAGTCACTCTCCTGATCTCCCGCTAACACAGAAAAGGGAAAAACAAGGGGTCCTGGGTAGTAATGTTCTCTGAGGATTTAACCTCACTATCTACAGACTGGGTTTATTCTGAGTTTGGTTTTCCCAAAGTTCCCAGAAATAAGGAAAATCTCTCCCAATTATGAAATCATGTAAGAGTTGTGGAACTATTCCAGCTGAACAGGCCACAGACCCAAATGAGGTATCAACCTGAATAGTTGCTATGGGATACTCCCTAATGTCTCCATGTATGCAGACTACAGCAAGCTTTTTCCCTTGACAAATTACCGGAGGTATTAGACCTGACTTTATCAAAGTAACTGAACTACCAGAGTCCAGCAAGGCATGTACTTGTTTACCTCCCACAGTTACCACACACATTTGCTTTTCCTTATAAACCACAGGCTTTTCGGAACATGCAACATAAGCAAATAATGATTGGTTCTTATTCATGACAGAAAAATCACACTGCATTGGTTCCTCTATAAGAGGACAGTCTGCAACCATATGTCCCATTTTATGGCAGCGAAAGCACTTAATTGCCTCTTGACCAAGTCTTTTATTAGGAGAGGGCCCTCCTGATTTGGCCTGCCAATCTTTGACCCCAGTACCGACCTTCTCTCTTGGAATGTTCCTACCGAGTGCCATGGGAGATCTCGGTTTAATGGGTGAATGTTGCTGCGAAGATTTAGGGTCAGCCAAATCCTGAGCTGCCAGGTACCTCTCCACCATTTCCACTAGGTGGTCAGCTGACCTGGGGTCTGCATGACTTACCCACTTTTGCACTTTCACCGGGAGGGACCTCAGGAAACGATCCATGACAACCCTTTCCACGATTTGGGGACTAGTCAGGGTGTCCGGCTGCAGCCACTTTTTCGCCAGGTATATTAAGTCATGCATTTGAGACCTGGGCGACTTGTCAGCAACGTAAATCCAACTCTGTACCCGCTGAGCCCGTACAGATGTGGTAACCCCCAGCCTTGTAACAATTTCCAGCTTCAACTTCTCATAGTCCTCGGCATCCTCGGCTGGCAGATCAAAATATGCTTTTTGGGGTTCCCCTGAGAGGAATGGAGCCAACAGCCCCGCCCACTGCTCCTTGGGCCAAGCTTCTCTCGCAGCTGTACGTTCAAATGTGTGTAAGAACGCTTCCACATCATCTTGCGGTGTCAATTTTTGTAGAAAATGACTGGCTCTGATAGTACCACTCAAATTATGCTGGGATACTACCGGAACAGCTTGGGCCCTCAGTGTGAGCTGTTGCACCAACTCCTGCTGGGCCATCAGGGAATCTCTCAAGGCCGACACCTGTGTAACAGTAGACTCCCTCTCTGTTTGTAGCTGTTCAGCCAGCAACTTATTTGCACGCTTCTGATCCTCACTGATCTGCACAACAGCTTGTTGCAAATAAGAATTTGTTTCTCGCTGGGCAGCATTGGCTTGCTGCTGTGCTGCATTAGCAACAATTAGCTGCTCCAAAACTTTCTCCATGTTGTAGCGAGAAACCTTTCCAAACACAGTCCAATATTACTGGCCCTTTAAGATTCTGTGCTTAACTGTTTTTGTGCCCGCATCGTCCACCAATTGTGAGATTTCAGGTAGCAGGAATCTTGACCACGGCACTTTTGTAGCACAGAATCAGCACACAGAGCCTTAGTTCAGTCCAATTCAGCCTGGGCTGCTTTATTTGAAGCCATTCACACAGACAGCATAAACAGAAGGTTTCAGCAGGTTGAAATAAAGCAAATAAAATGTATCACAGTCCAGCACTTACTGATTCAGCTCAGTTTCCTCAGTGTCTGGTGTGCAAAGCAATGGCTCCAGGCTTGTAGTTTTAAACAGGCAAATCTGTAATGATCTCTCTCTGTGTCACTCTCAGTTTGAGTTCACAGCAGGCTCCTCAGCCCCTCACACACACTGAAATTAGACACCTGATTAATTTATAAGCGGGTAGCTAACACCACACCCAGGTCAGTCTGGAGTGGAATGGAAGGCCCGCCCAGATCCTTCCCTCATTCCAGCCCTGGATACCCTAAAGAAGAATAACAATGCAGTTTCTTAACTGCCATATACTTCATCCAGGGCCCTTAACCCCTGAACTAACATGCATTTTCCTTCTACCATATCACAATATATAATATATATATATATATTATATATATATATATATATATATATAATATATATATATATATATATATATATTATAATTTAAATATTGAATGACTTCCCCACTGCATGCTGGGAAATGTTTCTCTATCTACTATTTTCTGTTCTCACAGCAGCCCCCAAAATACAGCCCTGTCTCTGCAATCCTTACTTCAACACCATCGCTGACCGTGCTGACTCCAGCTTACAAACCAAATGGATGCAAAGCTCCCAGGTCCTACACAACCAAGTCTCTTGTCTCCCATCCCCACCTTCCCTCTCCACATCATTTCCTTTTCAACTGATCCAGCACCCAAAGCTGGAGCCTCAAAAGATGCTATTGTCACAGCACCAGCCCATGGCACATTTCATCATGGACTACCAAGGAGAAAGCCTTCTAAGCCACCAGTATATTTATACACGCTAAGCCTTATCTCAAAAAGGGTTTTTGGGGTTTTATTCTCCAAAAATGATATACATGGCATCAGTTATGTCATATCCTGGTAAATGGAGAAAGAGTTTTTATGTTGGTTTATATGTCTGTGAGTGTAATCAGAGCTGTATTTTGCTGGATGCATGACACTCCACTGAAGCTCTCTTTTAGGCAACACAAAGCAGCATTTATGGTAGTAGTTGAAATATAGCCTCTGGGAAGGGAGTGTGACTGTGGGATAGCAGGTATAGTAGGGAGAGATGGTGCCTATAGTAACAGTGGGATAATAGCCTCTGGGAAGGGAGTGTGACTGTGGGATAGCAAGTATAGTAGGGAGAGATGGTGCCTATAGTAACAGTGGGATAATAGTCTCTGGGAAGGGAGTGTGACTGTGGGATAGCAGGTATAGTAGGGAGAGATAGTGTCTATAGTAACAGTGGGATAATAGTCTCTGGGAAGGGAGTGTGACTTTGGGATAGCAGGTATAGTAGGGAGAGATGGTGCCTATAGTAACAGTGGGATAATAGTCTCTGGGAAGGGAGTGTGACTGTGGGATAGCAGGTATAGTAGGGAGAGATGGTGCCTATAGTAACAGTGGATAATAGTGTCTGGGAAGTGTGGCTGTGGGATAGCAGGTTATAGTAGGGAGAGATGGTGCCTATAGTAACAGTGGATAATAGTCTCTGGGAAGGGAGTGTGGCTGTGGGATAGCAGGTATAGTAGGAGAGATGGTGTCTATAGTAACAGTGGATAATAGTCTCTGGGAAGGAGTGTGGCTGTGGATAGCAGGTATAGTAGGGAGAGATGGTGTCTATAGTAACAGTGGGATAATAGTCTCTGGGAAGGGAGTGTGACTGTGGGATAGCAGGTATAGTAGGGAGAGATGGTGTCTATAGTAACAGTGGATAATAGTCTCTGGGATGGGAGTGTGGCTGTGGGATAGCAGGTATAGTAGGGAGAGATGGTGCCTATAGTAACAGTGGGATAATAGTCTCTGGAAGGGAGTGTGACTGTGGGATAGCAGGTATAGTAGGGAGAGATGGTGCCTATAGTAACAGTGGATAATAGTCTCTGGAAGGGAGTGTGGCTGTGGGATAGCAGGTATAGTAGGGAGAGATGGTGTCTATAGTAACAGTGGGATAATAGTCTCTGGGAAGGAGTGTGACTGTGGGATAGCAGGTATAGTAGGGAGAGATGGTGTCTATAGTAACAGTGGAATAATAGTCTCTGGAAGGAGTGTGACTGTGGGATAGTAGGAGAGATGGTGTCTATAGTAACAGTGGGATAATAGTCTTGGGAAGGAGTGTGACTGTGGGATAGCAGGTATAGTAGGGAGAGATGTTGTCTATAGTAACAGTGGATAATAGTCTCTGGGAAGGGAGTGTGACTGTGGGATAGCAGTATAGTAGGGAGAGATGGTGCCTATAGTAACAGTGGATAATAGTCTCTGGGAAGGAGTGTGACTGTGGGATAGCAGGTATAGTAGGGAGAGATGGTGTCTATAGTAACAGTGGATAATAGTCTCTGGGAAGGGAGTGTGACTGTGGGATAGCAGGTATAGTAGGGAGAGATGGTGTCTATAGTAACAGTGGGATAATAGTCTCTGGGAAGGGAGTGTGACTGTGGGATAGCAGGTATAGTAGGGAGAGATGGTGTCTATAGTAACAGTGGATAATAGTCTCTGGGAAGGGAGTGTGACTGTGGGATAGCAGGTATAGTAGGGAGAGATGGTGCCTATAGTAACAGTGGGATAAAAGTCTCTGGGAAGGGAGTGTGACTGTGGGATAGCAGGTATAATATTATTATTATTATTAACATGTATTTATATAGCGCCAACATATTGCGTAGCACTGTAAAGTAAATGTGATTATACAACTAAATCACATGGATTCTATACATAGAACATATGGAGTTACATACATCATGATCAATACCGGTACAAAAGGTGAGGAAGGCCCTATGCAGAAAGAGCTTACACTCTAAAGGGAAGGGAGTAATACACAAGGTGTGGGAGTGGGCAAGATCGAATTAAGTGGGTGAGAAATGTGGTACTGTATGTGGTGTTGCGTTTGGTAGTTAAGCAGAGTGAGGGTAGGCTTCTCAAAAGAAGTGCGTTTTCAGAGATTTCTTGAAAGCAGAAAGGTTGGGAGAGAGTCGGACAGACCGTGGGAGAGAGTTCCAGAGGAGGGGTGCAGCCCTTGCAAAGTCTTGAATGCAAGCATGTGAGGAGGTAATGAGAGAAGAGTTGAGTAGCAGGTCAGTAGAGGAGCGTAGTAAGCGGTTGGGTGAGTATATAGAGATGAGTTCAGAGATGTAGGGTGGGGCAGAGTTATTGAAGTGCTTTGAAGTCAGGGTCATTAATTTGAATTGATTTTTGAAAGGTAACGGAAGCCAGTGCAGGGATTGACAGAATGGCGAGGCAGAGGAGGAGCGGTTGCTGAGGTGTATGAGCCTCGCAGCAGTGTTCATTATGGACTGGAGAGGTGACAGTCAATAAAAGCTTTGCAATATACATTTTATAACATACACTGCTTTGAGTTTCGTTGCAGATTTCATGTTTGTCTCCTTTCCTCCAGATGGCGCCCACATTCACAGAAAAGTTCCAGCAGCCCCTCAGAGGAAGCTCTAACACAAGACCAAATATGAATTGCGTATAAAGACTTAAAGCTTATCTCTGGGAGTTTTACTGCACTAAATATTAGGGAAGTGGCTGAGTGACCTTCTCTCTGCATTCCAACGCAAGCACTTGTCTTCTACACACCCACAGCCTGCTCAGCCACAGACAATGCATTATTGGGAATTAGCTTTCATTTGCATGGGGAAAATAATTATTCCATAATATTTACCCCTTCTTGTGTTCTGTGACATTTCTCAGTTTTTGCTCTCATGGGCAGCCGTTTCCCTAACATTTCTCCCCTCTTTTTGCTTTCTTAGTGAATTTATAAATGAGTGTTTTGCTGGGGTTTTGCTGAGATCAATTCCAGCCAGAGTACTATCAGCAAGGACTTTGTATGTTCTCCTTGTGTCTATGTGAGGTTCCTCCTGGTATTTCAGTTTCCTCCCACAGGCAGGCTAATTGGCTCCTGATTAAATTCACGAGTGTTTATGTGTGTATATGATGGAGACTTAGATTGAAAGCTCTATTGAGTCTGATGTGAATTGCTTGCATTGGTTAAGGCTTTTAATTTCTCAAAGGATATTGCTGAACTACATATTCTGACCATTGTCTGGTGTCAACAGCAGAAGCCTTATATATATATAGGTATAAATGTCAAACTGTCCAGCAATGACTAAAAAAGCAGGGGAGGTCACCCTTATCATAAGCAAGTGTGTGTATGGCAGTTCCTTACAACACACAAATGCTTTCTACTGATTGGTTGAGTAGTTGATACAACTATGCAATGTGGCTGCAGGCTGATAGGCTATGGAGAGCTGTCACTCAGAGTGATGCCTGCTCCCAGGTAATACTCCTCAGTGTTCGGTGGTTGCTGGGTAAGTGACCTTATGTAGCTTCTATTGACTATTGCTTGTAATAAGAGAAGTGGACACATTGGGCAGCATGTATCCGACTCCTAGTGAGTAGTGATGGGCGAATTTGACCTGTTTCATTTAGCCAACAATTCTTCAAACAGAAAATTTGGCAAAATGCATTAAAGTCTATAGGTAAAGCACAGACTATGTATTATCTTCTGCTTAGTGCTACTTTCTTTTTGATTGGTGGTAGGAGAAGATCTGATAGAGGGCCTTCTCTAGTGACCTATCTAGAGACGTATCTTCCAGCCTTCCTGACTCATGACGCCAAGAGATAAGGCCTCACTAGTAGCTACTATGGGAGCAGCCGTCCCTTGGATGGGCAATAAGGCCGTTTTACCCGACGTGGCAAAACAATCAACCAGCCAATCTTCTAGTAATTGGTTGTTGTGGTGTACCAAAAAAACAATCCATACTCTTAACATATTGAGTCTGTGGCCGCAATGGAGATGAACTCACCTGTTTTTGGGGCAAGTTGTGTGATGGGACAGCTGTTGAGTTGCGGCAGATACTAGACACAGTTGCAGCAGATACTAGCACACATGTTATGGGGGTAATGAGTCCCTTCCAAAGTAAAGCCACCCCATGTACTTGCTACTGGATGTATATTCTAGGGGACTTTGTATAGGCGTTAGGGCTTTACATTGGGGCATCTTCCAATGAACTTGTTGGAGCAGTTTTTGAAGCATATTTGTAGCTGTCATTACCCTTCCATGACTTGCTGCGATTTTATATATTGATACGGACCTTAAGCACCAGCAAACTATTCATCAACTGTCTCTATAATGAAGTACTTCACATTTAGGGCACTTTTCTGACTGAAGAAGCTGCAGATTTTATATGTGGAACATTCGGGGGTCATTGTACAAATTGGGCCCCTTTTGTTTAGCTTTTTTAAAAATTTTATTTGGGTTTTTGTTAATTTCTTCTTTTTTTTTTGCTTAAGCTGTTTGTATTCAATGCCAATGGCTTTATGTGCATTTTAGCCTTTTAGAAAAAATTTCTTCTGACTCTTCTTTCTGACTCATGGCGTCTTGTGTTACATCTTTGCAATGATTTGCCTACATCTGGTCAATCCTTCAATGGCAGAGAGGGAGTAGGGTTTCACTCTTGAGGAAACAATAGGTTCTCCATTAATTTGTGAGCAGTAGCCAGAGCTGGGTCAAGTGCTTTGGTATCCAAGGCAACAGTGGTTATCTGAACCCTCTCCGTATGGTCCCACTTAACTATAACCCTCGTCCTGAAGATGTTGTGTTGGACACAGATCAGCCAACATGGGAAGGTGAGTAGCTGGTCCAATGATGAGCTACTAAAGTAACATACATACCACAATATGTCACAAATGTTATATACACGAGTGTCTAGTGAGGCATGGGCACATTAAACTGACCTTTTGTAATCCAACGTCTCAATGCACCTTTCATAGACATCAGCAGTAACTTCCGAAACTTCAACCAAGAAGGGTCTGGCCCAGTGTCAGACTGGGACACCAGGAGCCCACCCAAAAACCTTTGACCAGGGCCCACCAATTAATCTTAGACAAGGAGCCCACTCTTAGTAGTATTATTCTTCCTCTACTCACTCAACCGCTATTCTCCTAGTCTCTTTTCTTTACATATTATAATTTATTATTCCATCTATTTAGTCTCTTTGTTCTCATACTAATAGGGAATGACCATGAAGTAGGCCAAATGTTTAGCAGCATGAGGGCCACTGACTCCTGGGCCCACCGGGACTTTTCCTGGTATCCCAGTGGGCCAGTCCGACACTGGTCTGGCCTGTTGCTGGAGAAACGCCGAATCCCTTGTCTGCAGGGCAGTATTGAACAATACTCTTGAACTAAATTGAACAGTAACCAAGCCATTATACATGCCAACAACCCAATGAACCTTTCATGAATATCAGCAGTAGGGTTGCTCCTCCGGGCCCCATCGCAATCTTGTTCTTAAAGGAAGATCAGAAAAAATCATAACTGACAAAAAAAACATGTTTAGGCCAAATAATCCATTAAAGACCTCTCTCTCTCCAGTGTGAATTTCAAATGCTAAAGGATGCAGGGGTCACTGACCCAGATTAATCATAACCCAGATTTATTTTCTCTAAATTAAATTTCTGCAGTTTTAGTCTACTTTCTGAGCTTCCATCTTCTTAATTATTTCTTCTGCAATTTTAATGACCTCCTCTTAAAGGTGCTTTCTTTTGTAGAACTTTTCCATAAGTCTAAGTTCTAGTACCAGCTCTAAGCAACAGCCATAACCCTGATGGAAGTTCTCTCTGAGCACAAAGTGGTGTGCGTTTTTATTCAGTGGTCAAGCCTGAAAGATTTGCGGCATTTGGTCAAATTCCTGTAGTTTTTGGATTGGTTCCTACTGCAAGTTTTATTCTTGTTTTATTCTATTGATAAAAATTTATAGCAACATTTTTGGCTAAAATGTTAAAGATTTTTCCTTCTCTGGACTTCCAACCTGACAACAGCCTTAATTTTTCTATAGGTGTAAAAAGAGTTTTTTGGGCAAATAAGGATGAATGAGCAGGAACCAGTGGCGTAACTTGGCCCCTAAGGGCCCTGGCACTTTTATTTAAAACTGTGCCCCCCCCGTGAACCCGTGCATTGGTCTCCCATAGACTCCATTATAATCAAATAATTATTTTTAATAATGATTTCCTTTTTCTGTGTAATAATAAAACAGTCGCTTGTACTTGATCCCAACTAAGATATAATTAATCCTTATTGGAAGTAAAACCAGCCTATTGGCTTTATTTAATGTTTACATGATTTTCTAGTGGACTTAAGGTATGAAGATCCAAATTACAGAATGATCTGTTATCTGGAAACCCCCAGGTCCTGAGCATTCTGGATAACAGGTCCCATACCTGTACTCAAAGGATATAAGCACAGGAGTCTGAAATACATTTTTTACTGTGTGAATGTCAAGGGTCAATCAGTGCAGCAGTAACAGCACAACTTTAATATGATGGAGAGAGGGATTTTCTGAGAATCTTATTAATACTAAAAGTTAACCTGAAGGTGAACCACCCCTTTAACTACACTATGGGGGGCATGTGGAAGGCCTCTCTGCCTGTTAAATTCCATGCACAACCTAGAGCAATAGCTGAACCGGTGCCTGACTGTAGGAGACTAGTTGGAATGAAATATTTACAGATAGAACCATGGCAACTATCTTAGACTTCTTAAGTTCACTAACAACATTTACAGAGAACTGCCAGCCATTTCAGCTAAAACACAGAACAGAAATGGTTGTCCTTTAAAATGATTACTGTGCTTTACAGGGAATACCTATCTGCCATAGTTTTATGGGACTCTCTGTAAGGACATGACAAACTTAGGACTGTTCCCTAAAAATTTGCTTAGTACAGGGGAATACCTATGGCCATAGTTTTATGGGATCTCTCTGTACAGATATGAGAAAATTAGGGGGTTCCTGCTGAATTTTGCTTAGTACGGGAAAAAACCCCATGCTCCATAGTTTTATAGGTCTCTCGTACAACTATGAGCAAACTTAGGGGCTGTTCCTGCTGAATTGTGTTTAGTACAGGAACCTATGCTTTTCATATTTTTTATGGATCTCTCTGTACAGCTATGAGCAAACTTAGGGGCTGCTCCTGCGAATTGTGCTTAGTACAGGGAATACCTATGCTGCCATAGTTTTATGGATCTCTCTGACGGGATATGACCCAAACTTAGGGGCTGTTCCTGCAGAATTGTGTTTTTTTTACAGGGAAATACCTATGATGCCTAGTTTTAGGGGATCTCTCTGTAACAGACTATAGCAAATTAGGGATGTTCCGCTGAAATTTGGTTAGTACAGGGAATACCTATGCTGCCATAGTTTTAGGGGATCTCTCTTTTAAGGACAAATGAGAAACTTAGGGCTGTTCCGGGCTGAATTGTGCTTATTTACGGGGGAATACCTATGCTGCCATAGTTTTATGGGATCTCTCTGTACAGACTATAAGAAAACTTAGGGGCTGTTCCTGCAGAATTGTCCTTAGTACAGAGGAAACCTATGCTTGCCAAGTGTTTATGGATCTCTTTTTGTAAGACTATGAGCAAACTTAGGGACTTTCCTGCAGAATGGGGCTTAGTACGGGGAATACCTTTATGCTGCCATAGTTTTATGGGTCTCTCGACAGACTATGAGCAAACTTAGGGACTGTTCCTGCAGAATTGTGCTTAGGATCTGAGAATCAGCATGTGTAGCAATGAGCACTGGCTGTAATCAGTCGCAGTTGATTGTATTTTAAGAAATCTATCCAATGTTTAATTGTGAGCTTGTTCCTTGTGTTTTCATTGGATTTATCTCTGTGTCCTTTTCCTGCAAAGGAAACAACTGTTCTGTGACCTTACACTTCTCTCTGGACCGAGGGAACCAGCAGTTATACTTTCTCCTTTCTAGGGATGTAGCGAACGTCGGAAAAAAAGTTCGCGAACATATTCGCGAACTTGCGCAAAAACGCGAGCGGTTTCGCGAAGGGTTCGCGAACCCCATAGACTTCAATGGGAAGGCGAACTTTAACATCTAAAAAAATTTCTGGCCAGAAAAATGATTTTAAAGTTGTTTAAAGGGTGCAACGACCTGGACAGTGGCATGCCAGAGGGGGATCAAGGGCAAAAATGTATCTGAAAAATCTGCCTGTGTGTGCTTGAAAAGATAGTGTAGGGGAAGCTGTTAGTGATTTCAGGGAAGATGATAGTAAGTTTGCTGGCTAGTATTGTCAGGGAACCGGAGTTCCCTCTGGGGAGTAGTCCGGATTAGGAGGAAGCCCCTCAGGAGGGATCAGATCGTGGTATCCAGGGATTTAGCAGAAGGGTAATAGAGTTCAGGCAAACAGGTCAAAGGCAGGCAGAATATAAGCAGAGTCAAAGTCCAGGCAGGGTCAACAACAGAGATCAATCAAGAATATTATCAGGGATAACAGGAACAGCAACAGGGAACCCAGGAATCTATTCAGGAACAAGATCCTATTTTCGGGCGCCATCTTGGCGCCTCAGGCGTCCTTTTAAAGGGGATTTTGGCGCCCTTGCGTCGGCGTCAGCACGTCTGCGACCGACGCGCTGCGCCTGCGTCCGTCGCGTCGTTGTGACGTCTTCGCGCCTGCGCACTTTGCGCGCAGGCGTCTCTGCGCCGGCGCCGCTACCCCACGTGCGGCCATGGGCGCCGCCCATTTTGGGAAACGGGCGTCGGAAGTGATAGCTGCGCCGCCCGGAGCTCCTGGTCCTGCTCCGGGCGGCGATCGTGACAGTACCCCCCCCTCACGGGGGCCTCAGGACCACCGGGACAAGGTTTCTGGGGAAACTTGGCGTGAAAATCCCTACCAGACGGGGAGCGTGAAAATTCACGGTGTCCTTCCCAGGAGCATTCTTCAGGACCAAAGCCCCTCCACTGAATGAGGTACTGAAGGGACCCTCTGGAGATCCTGAGTCTAGGATTTTCTCCACCTCGTACGTCGAGTTGACCCTCCACAGAGATGCAGGAGGAGGAGATTGACCACCGAGAAAACCGGTTGGTGATGGCGGTTTCACCAGAGACACGTGGAACACGTTGGGGATTCTCATCTCTGGTGGAAGCTGAAGTCTGACAGCCACAGGGTTGATTATCTCCAAGATGGGAAATGGACCCACGAATTTTGGACCCAACTTGGGAGATGGTATCTTCAACCGGATATTCCTGGAAGAGAGCCAGACATTATCACCCACTTGTAGGGAGGAGAAGATCTTCGACGACGATCCGCGAAAGTCTTTTTGAACCAAAGCGCTCTTCTCTAGGTTCAACTTGGTAGCAGCCAAATAGCAGACATATGGGCTGCGGAATCGTCAGCAGCCGGGACGTCAGAAAGTACAAAGTCTTGGGGAAAAGCTTGAGGATGCTGCCCATACACCGACATGAACGGAGACCTTCCTGTAGAGGAATGACAAGCATTATTATGAGCGAATTCCGCCCAGGGGAGGAGATCAGACCAGTCATCCTGGCAGAGGGATACGTGGTTCCCTCAGGAACTGTTCCAGGGCTTGGTTGACACGTTCAGCTGCCCCATTCGTCTGTGGATGGTATGCAGAAGAAAACTGAAGAACAATTCCCAGGTTTTTGCATAGGGAACGCCAGAATTTAGCAGTAAACTGGGTGCCTCTATCAGAGACGATCTCCACCGGGAAACCATGCAGGCGGAAGATGTACTGGATAAATAGCTGGGACAGCTCCACCGCAGAGGGCAACTTCTTCAAAGGGATGAAATGGGCCATTTTGGAGAATCGATCAATGACAACCCAGATCACAGTGTTCCCACAGAGGAGGAAGTTCGACAATGAAGTCCATGGACAGGTGGGTCCAGGGACGGGAAGGAACCGGCAAAGGCTGTAGTAACCCACTGGGGCGGGAATGGCTTGACTTAGATGTGGCACAAACATTACAGGCAGCAACAAAGTCCTTCACATCTTTGCGGATATCAGGCCACCAGACCAGGCGTCGTAAGAGTTAAAGAGTCTTAGCTGGACCAGGGTGTCCGGCTTGCCGGGAGCAATGGGTCTGTTGCAGAATAGGCAGACGCAGCTCAGGAGGAACAAATGCCATTCCAATGGGAGTATCTGAAGGAGCAGAAGATTGACCAGCCAGGATTTGATCAGCAAACTGTGGATACAGGGAGGCAATAATCTTGACTGGAGGATGATTGGCTCTTGTCTCTCAGGAGAGCGGTCCACCGGAGTGAAGCTACGAGACAAGGCGTTCGGCCTTCTGATTCTTGGAACCTGGGCGAAAAGTCAAGATAAAATTAAACCGAGAGAAGAAGAGAGCCCACCTTGCTTGCCTGGGGTTTAGCCTCTTGAGGGACTGGATGAACTCGAGATTCTTATGATCGGTGTAAATCTGAACAGGAATCAGAGAACCCTCCAGGAGGTGACGCCACTCTTCAAGAGCAAGTTTAACAGCCAAGAGTTCTCGGTTCCCGACATCGTAGTTCTGCTCTGCGGACGAGAACTTCTTGGAGAAATAAGCACAGGATGCAACTTCCCATCAGCGGGGTGTCTCTGAGACAGGATGGCTCCGGCTCCGACTTCAGAAGCATCTACTTCGATGCAAAAGGGTAGTTCAGGATTGGGGTGTCGGAGAACAGAAGCGGACATGAAGGCCTCTTTCAAAGACTGAAAAGCTTCAATGGCAGATGGGGGCCACAAGCTGGGTTTACCCCCTTTCCGGATGAGAGCCAGGATAGGTGCAATGCGGGAAGAGAACCCCGGATGAACTGCCGATAGTAGTTAGCAAATCCGATAAATCTCTGGATTGCCTTGGTACTCAGCGGAATAGGCCACTCCTGGATGGCAGACACTTTCACGGGATCCATCTCAAATCCCTCAGGGGAGATAATGTATCCTAGGAAGGGGATCTTGGACACCTCGAAGACGCACTTCTCCAACTTGCGAAGAGAGAGTTCTTCCTCAAACGAGAGAGTACCTCCTTCACCTGGGAGCGATGGCTTTCTAGGTCTTTAGAAAAGATCAGATGTCGTCCAGGTATACGACTACGAACCTTCCTAGGAGATCCCGGAACACATCGTTAACAAACTCCTGGAAGACGGCAGGGGCATTGCAAAGGCGAAGGGCATAACGAGATATTCATAGTGCCCATCACGAGTGTTGAAAGCCGTCTTCCATTCATCACCCTCACGGATGCGAATGAGATTGTACGCCCCTCGGAGATCCAACTTAGAGAATATCTTCGCCCCCTTCAGCTGGTCGAAGAGCTCTAGCGATCAAGGGCAGAGGGTACCTGTTTTTTACAGTGATTTTATTCAGGCCCCGGTAGTCTATGCATGGCCGAAGGCCTCCGTCCTTCTTCTCCACGAAGAAGAAGCCAGCCCCTGCAGGAGAGGTAGAGGGGCGGATAAACCCCCGCTGGAGATTTTCTTGGATGTATTCCTTCATTGCAGTAGTCTCAGCAGGAGAGAGAGGGTAAGTGCGGCCTCTGGGGGGCATGGCTCCAGGCAGGAGTTCGACAGGACAGTCATAAGAGCGATGTGGAGGAAGGAATTCCGCAGACTTCTTACAGAACACATCGGAGAATTCCTTATAACAGGAGGGAAGAGACTTTAACTCGGTTGAGGAAATAGTTACCTTCTTGAGGGGTTTAGCAGGAAGGCAATGCTGTAGGCAGAATGGGCTCCAACGAGAGACCTGCCCTGTGGACCAGTCTATGGTGGGATTGTGCAGGCGCAGCCAGGGGAGACCCAAAACAACAGGAACATCGGGACAAGAGATGATAAGAAACGAAAGTCTCTCTTTATGCAGGGTCCCAACCTGCACAAATAGTTCACCAGTGGTCATCGTGAGTACAGACTCCAGGGGTTTATCATCTATGGCGACAATCCTCATGGGAGAAGGCAAAGGAAATAGGGGGATTCCCATGTTCTTAGCAAAGAGAGCGTCCATGAAGTTACCCCCGGCTCCGGAATCGAGGAAAGCATTCCCGAAGATGGTCTTATCGGTCAGACGAATCTGGAAGGGAAGGAGAAACCTGTGTGAGTTTTCTTGAGTCTTCCCCAGAGACCTATCTCGAGACTTTTGAGTAGTGCCCCCTACATGAGTTACCATAGACATACCTCGGGGTACAAAACTCTTAGCCTTTGCAGGACAGGCATTAGCGAAGTGGGAATGTCCGCCACAATACAGACACAGGCCTGACATCCGTCTGCGGAGTCTTTCTTGTTCAGTGAGGCGGGTTCTTCCCACTTGCATGGGTTCTTCCTGAAGAGAAATGGATGCTTGGGCAGGAGAGGTGACAGAAGCCTGCAGGAGAGGCCTCTCGAAGCGAGGTGCCAACATGGGTTGAAATTTCCTGACACGAACTCTCAGGGTTTGATGCTCTCTCAGAAGAGTGTCCACCTTGACAGCCAAGGCGATGAGGTCTTCAACTTGCGTGGGTAATTCACGAGAGACCAGGTCATCTTTGATGCGAAGGGAGAGACCATTATAAAATGCAGTATGGTATGCGTCGTTGTTCCAACGAGTCTCAGCAGCAAGTGTACGGAATTCAATAGCATACTCCGCTACACTGCGACTCCCTTGGCGGATTTGGAACAGACGGGACGCAGCGGAAGTCACCCGGCCGGGAGCATCGAAGACGATCTTAAATTCTTTGAGAAATGCTTCTGCGTCATCCATCAGTGGGGACTGCTTCTCCCAGTGTGGAGATGCCCACTCGAGAGCTTTCCCTGCCAGACGAGTAATCACGAACCCCACCTTAGCACGTTCAGAGTCAAATTCAGTGGGGTGTAGGGCAAATCGAATCTGGCACTGATTCACGAATCCTCGACAGGCTTGAGGATCGCCATCGTAGAGAGGCGGAGCAGGAATATGAGGACCAGAAGTGGAGGGCTGGGTAGCCATGGCAGCAGCCGCTTGCGGAGGAGGTGCCGCCCGGGGGTCGCTGGTGTCAACAAGGAGAGCTTTTCCAAGATCGCCTCCAGCGTGAGTCCCACGTAATTCTGCCGGGCTTCATACGCCTCCATGCGGGAATGCAGGCCCCGAAAGGCCCTGCCGAAATCTAGCTGAGCTTCTGGCTGAGCTTCCTCAGTGGAATCCATGGCCCGAAAATAATGTCAGGGAACCGGGAGTTCCCTCTGGGGAGTAGTCCGGATTTAGGAGGAAGCCCCTCAGGAGGGATCAGGATCGTGGTATCCAGGGATTTAGCAGAAGGGGTAATAGAGTTCAGGCAACAGGTCAAAAGGCAGGCAGAATATAAGCAGAGTCCAAAGTCCAGGCAGGGGGTCAACAACAAGAGATCAATCAAGAATATACTCAGGGATAACAGGAACAGCAACAGGGAACCCAGGAATCTATTCAGGAACAAGATCCTATTTTCGGGCGCCATCTTGGCGCCTCAGGCGTCCTTTTAAAGGGGATTTTTGGCGCCCTTGCGTCGGCGTCAGCACGTCTGCGACCGACGCGCTGCGCCTGCGTCCGTCGCGTCGTTGTGACGTCTTCGCGCCTGCGCACTTGCGCGCAGGCGTCTCTGCGCCGGCGCCGCTACCCACGTGGCGGCCATGGGCGCCGCCATTTTGGGAGCGGCGTCGGAAGTGATAGCTGCGCCGCCCGGAGCTCCTGGTCCTGCTCCGGGCGGCGATCGTGACAGTAATCTGCTTGATACTGCTCTGTATTGGAGGGACAGAAGTCTGCAGGGATTTGAGGGACATTTTAGCTTAGGTAGCTTTGCTGGCTAGTAATCTACTGTTCTCTTTAAACAACTGCCATACGTTGACCTTGTAGGCATTGTTTGCCCAGTTTTTTTGGACGCAGCCACTGAAGCACAGTTGCCAGAAAAAATATGCCATATAAATGCTGAAAATAGTCATTTTTCGCCATACGTTGACCTTGTAGACATTGTTTGCCCAGTTTTTTTGGTTGCAGCCACTGAAGCACAGTTGCCAGAAAAAATATGCCATATAAATGCTGAAAATAGTCATTTTTCGCCATACGTTGACCTTGTAGACATTGTTTGCCCAGTTTTTTTGGTTGCAGCCACTGAAGCACAGTTGCCAGAAAAAATATGCCATATAAATGCTGAAAATAGTCATTTTTTGCCATATACGTTGAGTCAACGTATGGCAAAAAATGACTATTTTCAGCATTTATATGGCATATTTTTTCTGGCCTCTGTGCTTCAGTGGCTGCGGCCAAAAAAACTGGGCAAACAATGCCTACAAGGTCAACGTCGTTGACCTTGTAGGCATTGTTTGCCCAGTTTTTTTGGCTGCAGCCACTGAAGCACAGAGGCCAGAAAAAATATGCCATATAAATGCTGAAAATAGTCATTTTTTTGGTCGCAGCCACTGAAGCACAGTTGCCAGAAAAATTATGCCATATAAATGCTGAAAATATGCATTTTTTTGGTTGCAGCCACTGAAGCACAGAGGCCAGAAAAATTATGCCATATAAATGCTGAAAATATGCATTTTTTTGGTTGCAGCCACTGAAGCACAGAGGCCAGAAAAATTATGCCATATAAATGCTGAAAATATAAATTTTTTTGGTTGCAGCCACTGAAGCACAGAGGCCAGAAAAATTATGCCATATAAATGCTGAAAATATGCATTTTTTTGGTTGCAGCCACTGAAGCACAGAGGCCAGAAAAATTATGCCATATAAATGCAGAAAATATGCATTTTTTTGGACGCAGCCACTGAAGCACAGTTGCCAGAAAAAATATGCCATATAAATGCTGAAAATAGTCATTTTTTGCCATACGTTGACCTTGTAGACATTGTTTGCCCAGTTTTTTTGGTTGCAGCCACTGAAGCACAGAGGCCAGAAAAAATTAAACCAGTAGGGTTTGCACCCTAGTTTGTAACGGTGGCGGAGGGAGGAGGAGGACGCTAAAGGACAGCTGTGTGTGGAGTCATGAGGCTTGAAGAGAAGGACAGCTGCATAGAAGTCAGAACAAGTCTTCCGGCGTGCAGTAACCCTCCGAGATCCACCCCTCATTCATTTTAATAAAGGTCAGGTAATCGACACTTTGTGACCTAGGCGAGTTCTCTTCTCAGTTACAATCCCTCCTGCTGCACTGAAGGTCCTTTCTGAGAGCACACTTGAGGCTGGGCAAGACAAGAGGTTCATGGCAAATTGTGACAGCTCTGGCCACAGATCAAGCCTGCGCACCCAGTAGTCCAGGGGTTCATCGCTCCTCAGAGTGTCGATATCTGCAGTTAATGCCAGGTAGTCCGCTACCTGCCGGTCGAGGCGTTCTTTGAGGGTGGATCCAGAAGGGTTGTGGCGCTGCCTTGGACAGAAAAACATTTGCATGTCTGACGTTACAGACTGGCCAAAGGGCTTTGTCCTTGCAGGTGTGCTCGTGGCAGGATTACTGGCACCTCTGCCCCTGGAATGTTGATGAGTTCCTGAAGTGACATCACCCTTAAAAGCATTGTACAACATGTTTTGCAGGCTGGTTTGTAAATGCCGCATCTTTTCGGACTTGTGGTATGTTGGTAACATTTCTGACACTTTATGCTTGTACCGAGGGTCTAGTAGCGTTGCGACCCAGTACAGGTCCTTCTCCTTAAGCCTCTTGATACGGGGGTCCTTCAACAGGCATGACAGCATGAAAGACCCCATTCTCACAAGGTTGGATGCAGAGCTATCCATCTCCGCTTCCTCATTATCAAGGACTGCATCATCCACGGTCTCCTCCCCCCAGCCACGTACAAGACCAGGGGTCCCCAAAAGGTCACCACTAGCCCCCTGGGAAGCCTGCTCCTGTTGGTCCTCCTCCTCCTCCTCCACAAAGCCACCTTCCTCCTCTGACTCCACTTCTGGCACCTCTCCCTGCGTTGCAGCAGGTGCCTGGGTTCGTTCTGGTGATTCCGACCAGAAATCGTGCGCTTCCAGCTCCTCGTCACGCTGGTCTACAGCCTCATCTGTCACTCGTCGCACGGCACGCTCCAGGAATAAAGTGAAGGGTATTAGGTCGCTGATGGTGCCTTCGGTGCGACTGACCATATTTGTCACCTCTTCAAAAGGTCGCATGAGCCTGCAGGCATCGCGCATAAGCACCCAGTAACGGGGGAAAAAAATCCCCAGCTGTGCAGATCCAGTCCTACCACCCAGTTCAAAAAGGTACTCGTTGACGGCCCTTTGTTGTTGCAGCAGACGTTCCAACATAAGGAGCGTTGAATTCCAGCGAGTCTGGCTGTCAGAAATCAAACGCCTGACTGGCATGTTGTAGCGCTGCTGAATGTCAGCAAGGCGTGCCATGGCTGTGTAGGAACGTCTGAAATGGGCCGACACCTTTCTGGACTGGGTGAGAACGTCCTGGAATCCTGGGTACTTGGAGACAAAACGTTGGACTATTAAATTTAACACATGTGCCATGCAGGGCACATGTGTTAAATTGCCTAGTCTCAACGCTGCCAACAGATTGCTTCCATTGTCACACACCACTTTTCCGATCTGCAGTTGGTGTGGGGTCAGCCACCGATCGGCCTGTGACTGCAGAGATGACAGGAGTACAGATCCGGTATGGTTTTTGCTTTCCAGGCACGTCATCCCCAAGACAGCGTGACAACGGCGTACCTGGCACGTCGAATAGCCTAGGGGGAGCTGGGGGTGCACAGGTGTGGAGGAGGAGAAGGAGGACCCAGCAGCAGAGTAAGAAGAAGAAGAAGACGAGGTAGAGAGCGATGGAGGAGTAGAGGTGGTGGCAGAACCGCGTGCAATCCGTGGCGGTGACACCAACTCCACTGTTGTTGTTGAGCTACCCATTCCCTGCTTCCCAGCCATTACCAAGTTCACCCAGTGGGCAGTGTAGGTGACATACCTGCCCTGACCATGCTTGGAGGACCATGCGTCAGTAGTCATATGGACCTTTGGCCCAACACTAAGTGACAGAGATGCGGTAACTTGGCTCTGCACATGTTGGTACAGGTGTGGTATTCCCTTTTTAGAAAAAAAATTGCGGCTGGGTACCTTCCACTGCGGTGTCCCAATTGCTACAAATTTGCGGAAGGCCTCAGAGTCCACCAGCTGGTATGGTAAAAGCTGGCGGGCTAAGAGTGCAGACAAGCCAGCTGTCAGACGCCGGGCAAGGGGGTGACAGTCAGACATTGGCTTCTTACGCTCAAACATGGCCTTCACAGAAACTTGGCTGGTGGCAGATGACTGGGAATGGGAACAGGTGGTCAAGGTGGAAGGCGGAGTGGAGGGTGGTTCAGACGGGTCAAGGAGAGCAGAGGTAGAGCAGTAAGATGCTGGACCAGAAGGAGTGTGGCTTTTAGTTTGCCTGTTGCCTTTGAGGTGTTGCTCCCAAAGTGCTTTGTGCTTGCCGCTCATGTGCCTTCGCATAGAAGTTGTACCTATGTGGCTGTTGGGCTTACCAAGGCTCAGTTTCTGACTGCACTCATTGCAAATTACAATGCTTTTGTCAGAGGCACACACATTAAAAAAATCCCACACTGCTGACTTTTTGGAAGTGTGCGATCTGGCGGTAACAGTAGAAGTTGGCGGCATTGGCGGCAATGGCGGGTGCGTTGGCCGGCTGAACACAGGTGCCGATACATGTTGTTGCCCTACTGATCCCTGCGGGCTGTCCTCCCTGCTTCTTCTAAGTCTTATTCTCCTACTGCCTCTCTGACTCTCCGTCTCTCCATCTGAACTACCCTCCTCTTGCTCTCTTCTACTAGGCACCCACAAAACATCAATCTCCTCATCATCATTCTCCTCAGATGCATCAATTTCTTCTGACACATCACAGAAGGAAGCAGCAGCGGGGACCTCCTCCTCATCACTCATTATGTCCATCTCTGTCGTGTTCTCTGCCAGAATTAAATCTGGTGTAAGGTCCTCGTCTCCTTCATCTTCTTCTGGCAATAATGGTTGCGCATTACTCAGTTCAAGAAACTCATGGGAAAATAACTCCTCTGACCCCAGTGAAGAAGGGGCACCGGTGGTGGAGGAAGTGTTACGTGGGGTGGCCATAGCAGTGGAGGATGAGGAGGATGTTGTGGTAAAGTTAGAAACGGTAGAGGATGGGGTGTGCTGTGTAAGCCAGTCAACTACCTCTTCAGCATTTTGGGAGTTCAGGGTCATTGGCTTTTTAAAACTGGGCAATTTGCTAGGGCCACAGGATTGCATAGCAGCACGGCCCCTAGCACGGCCTCTGCGTGGCGGCCTGCCTTTGCCTGGCATTATTTTTTAAAAAACAACAACAACAACAAAAACTCAGTTGGTTTTTCTGGAAACGATAATACACACAGCTAGATGGCGGGTTGAAGAAACAGTGTGCAAATAATGCCTACAAGGTCAACGTATACACTACTACAGCGGTGGATACGGATTACGTAAAATATATTATGGCTGCTTGAAAAAAGTCACTCCGGTGTTTTTTCTGGAGACGGTAATATTATGGATATTTAGACAGAATGTGAACAAGGTCACACAGCTAGATGGCAGGTTGAAGAAAACAGTGTGCAAATAATGCCTACAAGGTCAACGTATACACTACTACAGCGGTGGATACGGATTACGTAAAATATATTATGGCTGCTTGAAAAAAGTCACTCCGGTGTTTTTTCTGGAGACGGTAATATTATGGATATTTAGACAGAATGTGAACAAGGTCACACAGCTAGATGGCGGGTTGAAGAAAACACTGTGCAAATAATGCCTACAAGGTCAACGTATACACTACTACAGCGGTGGATACGGATTACGTAAAATATATTATGGCTGCTTGAAAAAAGTCACTCCGGTGTTTTTTCTGGAGACGGTAATATTATGGATATTTAGACAGAATGTGAACAAGGTCACACAGCTAGATGGCGGGTTGAAGAAAACACTGTGCAAATAATGCCTACAAGGTCAACGTATACACTACTACAGCGGTGGATACGGATTACGTAAAATATATTATGGCTGCTTGAAAAAAGTCACTCCGGTGTTTTTTCTGGAGACGGTAATATTATGGATATTTAGACAGAATGTGAACAAGGTCACACAGCTAGATGGCGGGTTGAAGAAAACAGTGTGCAAATAATGCCTACAAGGTCAACGTATACACTACTACAGCGGTGGATACGGATTACGTAAAATATATTATGGCTGCTTGAAAAAAGTCACTCCGGTGTTTTTTCTGGAGACGGTAATATTATGGATATTTAGACAGAATGTGAACAAGGTCACACAGCTAGATGGCGGGTTGAAGAAAACAGTGTGCAAATAATGCCTACAAGGTCAACGTATACACTACTACAGCGGTGGATACGGATTACGTAAAATATATGAATGCTGCTTGAAAAAAGTCACTCCGGTGTTTTTTCTGGAGACGGTAATATTATGGATATTTAGACAGAATGTGAACAAGGTCACACAGCTAGATGGCGGGTTGAAGAAAACACTGTGCAAATAATGCCTACAAGGTCAACGTATACACTACTACAGCGGTGGATACGGATTACGTAAAATATATGAATGCTGCTTGAAAAAAGTCACTCCGGTGTTTTTTCTGGAGACGGTAATATTATGGATATTTAGACAGAATGTGAACAAGGTCACACAGCTAGATGGCGGGTTGAAGAAAACAGTGTGCAAATAATGCCTACAGGGCAAATAATGCCTAAAAGGTCAACTTATACACTACTACAGCGGTAGTAAAATAAAAAAAGTAAAATAAAAAAAAATGAATATTAAAAAAAAAAATTAAAGTTGGTGCTGCTGAACTACTAGGAGCAGCAGATTAGCACACCAGTCCCACTCCCCAACACTGCTAGACTAATAGCACTGGGCTCTTATAGTAGTAGTAGTAGTAGTAGTAAAACAACAAAAAAATAAATAAAAGCAGTCCTTACAAGGACTACTGTTATTGCAGCAGTCAGCAGATGAGATCAGAAGCAGGACAGCTGCCCACTGCAGCTACATACAGAGCACTGCAGTAGAAGGTAGATTACTAGCCAGCAAAGCTACCTAAGCTTAAATGTCCCTCAAACCCCTGCAGACTTCTGTCCCTCCAATAACAGAGCAGTATCAAAACGATTACTAGCCAGCAAACTTTCAACTGTCCCTGAAATCACTAACAGGCAGCAGCTCTCTCCCTACACTATCTCTTCAGCACACACAGGCAGAGTGAAAAAACGCTGCAGGGCTTCGGTTTTTATAGGGAAGGGGAGTGGTCCAGGGGAGAGCTTCCTGATTGGCTGCCATGTACCTGCTGGTCTGGGGTGAGAGGGCAAAAAAAAGCGCCAACAATGGCGAACCCAAAATGGCGAACGTCGCGCGACGTTCGCGAACTTCCGGCGAGCGCGAACACCCGATGTTCGCGCGAACAAGTTCGCCGGCGAACAGTTCGCGACATCTCTACTCCTTTCTACATTTCTTCAAAATTCATTGTTTTTAAACTTGTCCACCTAAACATGCATTAGATAATTATAACCAATTGTTTCCTGTAAGAAAAGTGCATAGTAGTAAATACAAAAAGGCAAAACAATGAGTGTTGCCTCAACCCAAAATCTCATTTTTTTTAGCGTTTAAAAGGGTTATTCACCTTTAAATTTACTTTTAGCATGAAGTAGAGAGTGATATTCTGAGACAATTTGCAATTCATTTTCAATTTTTATTATTTGTGGTTTTTGAGTTATTTAACTTTTTATTCAGCAGTTTGCAGTTTCAGCAATCTGGTTGCTAGGGTCCAAATTCCCTAGCAACTATGAACTGGTATGAATGAGAGACTGGAATATGAATAGGAGAGGCCTGAACAGAAAGATGAGGAATAAAAAGTAGCAATAACAATAAATGTGAAGCCTTACAGAGCATTTGTTTTTAGAAGGGGTCAGTGACCCCCATTTGAATGCTGGAAAGAGTCAGAAGAAGAAGGCAAATAATTAAAGGAGACATAGAATAAATGAATAACCCCTAATTTTGTAGACAATTGTGTATAATATATGGTGTTAGTTTCACATTGGGCTTAAAATTGTTATCTTTAAAAATAGCCCCTTTATTAAAGCTCCTATAGATGTTCTCTGTTCCCTGGTCTGTGTTACAAATGAGGGGTGAGCCTTAGTGATGTGCGGGCTGGGCCAATACCCATGGGACCCCTGGGTCGGGCTAGTTCGGGGCGACCTTGCACTCCTCTTCGCGGGTTGAGCTCTTCTCCTGCTCTTCTCACCTGCCGCCTTCAAATGCCGTTTTCCGGCTTTATAGCCGTGCGCCTGCTCACCCCACCCCCTTTTTGATGTCATCGCCATGGCGGGTCTATAAAAGGAACACGAAAGTCGGATGAGGGCAGGCGCGGGTTGTGGGAGGGTCCGGGTCAAGTGCAGGGCAGGTTACCCGACCCGCACATCACTAGTGGGCGTGCCCTAACGACGGTCCCTGCCAGAAGCACAGTTGGAGAGGGACAGCCAATCACAGCCCTGCAGTCACACAAGCACAGACAAGCATCAGTAGGGTTGGACTGGGCCGACGGGGTACTGGGTAAAATCCCGGTGGGTCCGTCGACCCAGACTCTAACTCTCCTAAGGCCAACGTTGCCCCCTGATTGCACCCCCAGCCCTTATTGTGGCCGCAACTGCCACACAGGTACAAAAGGGAACTAGAGGGGGGGTTGTGGCTGGGGTGGGGAGCATCTAGGGGGGTGGCGACAGGGGCCAGAGAAGGGGACGGGGGGGGGGTCTATAACGGAAACCCCGTTGGACCTGTGGCGGAAGCCTCGGTGGACCTTCGGGCCTCCAGTCCGATGCTAGGCTTCAGTTCCCTATCAGGTCCTGCTAGCTGCTGATTGGTTCCTGTCCTACAGTGCAGTGAGTAAAAAGCGAAAAAAGACCGCTCCAGCTCACCTATGATTAAGGGATATATTCCCGAAACGCGTTAGGCGGTTAACAGCAGTTATCCCAATAAACCTATGTAGAAGTGCCGTCTGCCTGTTGCGTTATTACTACAGTGCAGTGAGCTGAGAGCCGCCGGCCCCCCTGCACAGCCTGGGAAAGGAGGCAGCAGCAAGTGGAGCAGATGGGCGGGACCAGTAGGGTTTCTGAAGCACATTCTTTCTATATCTAAAAGAGTAAAATGCACTGATACATTCTTGGTTTTTTACATAAAATGTCTGCTTTAAAAAAAACTTTAAAGAAAATAAATAATGAAATGAAATTGAAAAGTTTCCTAAAATTAGCCATTCTATAGTAAACACTAATTTAAAGGTGAACCACCCTTTATAGAGACACGGGTGGATAGAGGGGTGTTATTAGGATTAGGTGTTATTAGGATTAAGGCTGACCTGGAGCAAAACTGGAGCCGGATCTAGTTACACCTCAGCACCTCTATATCCCATGGATACAAGCACATATCCTATCATCTCAAGGATTAACTCCTACACCTCTAAATGGTACAAACTGAAAATTGTCTAGCGGAAGCCCCAAACTCCTTCCTCTACTCCGATCTATTTTATGTATCACATTAATGCTAATTCTGTTGCACACAGGACATCCATAGTCACTGGAGGAAATGGGCTTTAAACATCAGTATAGAAAGACTTTCTTTACAGTAAAGGCAGTCAGGGCGAGGAATGTCCTACCGAGGGAGATGGCAATGGGGTAATTCCTTGGTGAGGCACAAGAGCAGGTTGAATGCATTAAAAGGGCAAAAATAATAGTGATTTGTAGTCGGTAATAAATGTCATATCTTCCTTTCCATTATCACGCAGGCTTTGCTCATGTTTTCCAACTCCCTTTTCTAACAATTTCCCCTTGGATTGCTTTTATGTGTGAATCTGAAATTTATTGGCACATCTGCTTCCTCTTCACATGTCTGTAGTCTGCCTAGAAAAATAAACAGACCTCCAATGGCTTTACAAGAACTGGATTCTTTCCTATAAGTTTTCTTTGTTCCAAGGACAGATTTACAGTAGGGGGTACATTATCCCTTATAATACATGAGTGATACTCAGAGTTCCCTGTATAACTCAGCCTGTAGCCTTGTGTCTTTATATGGTCACAGAACAACCTCTCAGTGGCTTCTAATATCCTTATCATTTACAGTAGGGGGTACATTATCCCTTATAATACATGAGTGATACTCAGAGTTCCCTGTATAACTCAGCCTGCAGCCTTGTGCCTTTATATGGTCACAGAACAACCCCTCAGTGACTTCTAATATCCTTATCATTTACAGTAGGGGGTACATTATCCCTTATAATACATGAGTGATACTCAGAGTTCCCTGTATAACTCAGCCTGCAGCCTTGTGCCTTTATATGGTCACAGAACAACCCCTCAGTGACTTCTAATATCCTTATCATTTACAGTAGGGGGTACATTATCCCTTATAATACATGAGTGATACTCAGATTTCCCTGTATAACTCAGCCTGCAGCCTTGTGTCTTTATATGGTCACAGAACCCCTCAGTGACTTCTAATATCCTTATCATTTACAGTAGGGGGTACATTATCCCTTATAATACATGAGTGATACTCAGAGTTCCCTGTATAACTCAGCCTGCAGCCTTGTGCCTTTATATGGTCACAGAACAACCCCACAGTGACTTCTAACATTCTTATCATTTACAGTAGGGGGTACATTATCCCTTATAATACATGAGTGATACTCAGAGTTCCCTGTATAACTCAGCCTGCAGCCTTGTGCCTTTATATGGTCACAGAACAACCCCTCAGTGACTTCTAATATTCTTATCATTTACAGTAGGGGGTACATTATCCCTTATAATACATGAGTGATACTCAGAGTTCCCTGTATAACTCAGCCTGCAGCCTTGTGTCTTTATATGGTCACAGAACCCCTCAGTGACTTCTAATATCCTTATCATTTACAGTAGGGGGTACATTATCCCTTATAATACATGAGTGATACTCTGAGTTCCCTGTATAACTCAGCCTGCAGCCTTGTGCCTTTATATGGTCACAGAACAACCCCTCAGTGACTTCTAATATCCTTATCATTTACAGTAGGGGGTAAATTATGCCTTATAATCCATAAGTGATACTCCCTATCTACACCCTGTATAGCTCAGCTTGTAGCCTTGTACATTTTTGTTGTGTTTGTTGTGTCTCAGTGGCCCCCTAAGATGTAGGTAAAGTCAGTTCTTTATATTTATTTAGCCCATTCCATCGCATAATAATTCAGCCAGAATTCAGAACCACCACATCTTTATTAGCGTTACATAAATAAAATACTTTTCAATATTACTCCAATCCCACCATGGAATAAGATATACAGAAAGAGGGGTGCGACGGCACCACAGTATCACACAAGGACAAGATTTGGGTTAGTAAGGCACGTCATTGGCTGAGACAGGAGACAGAGCTGGGCTTACCTAAAGCTTTCACTATCCTTTCTCTATAATACATGGGGGTGATGAGCACCAATACAATCTGTGGATTTTGCATCTGGTTTTTACAGTCAACTTGTTTGTACTGTTTTGAGTATGTCCCATAAAGAGCTTTGGCTTGATCTCTACACTGGAACTGTGCCGGACCTGTGGGCTACACTTATAGTTACTTCCCCCTGGTTGTTTAAAGGGACGATGTCATGAACAGGAGGACGCCGGCAGAAGGTCATCAGGACTCAGTTCAGTGTGAAAATACAGTATATTGTTTCTATAAACTATAAAAGAAGTGAAAGTACAAGCAAAGTAAAAATGGAAGATCTGCTACTGGTGAAGGCAACAGGAAAACATGGGGCAGTTATATGTACTCAATGTCCGTAGCATACCCTTAATGGGTGTAATATGAAGCAACCGACCACCTTCTCCTACAGTTTCCCGGATACCAAGGTAGCAAACTCCTGGATGGACATTTCCTTGTTGAGGTAACTGTCATACTGGCGTCTGGTGATGCGTCGCAGTCTCAGTGCCTCTTCGATGTCGAACTTCCTGCCAGATTTTCTATCAATAATAACAGAAGTCTCCCCATTGGGCCCCTTGATGGTCGTTTCTTCCCAGTCGCACTCTTGGTTCTGAAGGTTGACCAACATATTCCAGTCGATGAGGCCCAGCCTACGGGCTTCCTCGGGTGACATCTCTCTTCCTGTGTCGGGGTCAATGACGACAATGGAACGGCGGAGGTGGTTCTCTCTCTGTTCCTTCTTGATTGCCATGCTTTCCAGGCGCTTTTGCAGTTGCTCGATCTCTGCATCTTTGTCTTTGGAGATTTTTTTGAGTTCTTTCAGCTCTTCTTCCAGAGTGAGGAGGCGGGAATCTATGTTCACGCCACTGTCAACTTGAGTCATGTTTCGGATATCTTGAGCTTCCTTCATGGTAATCTGAATTTCCGAGTGCAGGTGGCGGGTCTCCACCTGCAGATTTTGTTTTTCCATCTGTAGCTTATGTACCTCATCCCTTAGGTATTCAAGCTCTTTGTTGGCCTTAGAGTTGTTGAATTCAATTTCTGAAAGGCTGGCTTGAAGATTGCTCACCTTTGACTCCAGCTGTCTCTTGGATTTACTCTCTTCTTCCAAGCTGATCTTCAGCCTCTGTATCTCTTTCTCTGTTTCAGGATCTTTTTCGACCTCTATGTTCTCTGTAAAAACAACATTTTCCTTCAGCTCCATCTTCTCTAATGAGATGAGTTTTTTCTGCAGTGCTTCCAGTTCAGCCTCCCTCATCTGCCGTTTGTGTCTTTCTTCTTCCACTTGGAGCTTCAGGAGGTTATTCTCCTTTTCTTGTTGTGGGTCTTGTTGCAGAACAACTTTCTGTTGTAATGTGACTTTCTCTTTGGTCTCTATTTCTCTCTGTTCCAGTTCAGTCAGCTTGATTTTCAGTTTCTGTATCTCGAGCTCTGCCTCTCGCCTAGCCTGCCTCTCATTTTCTAGCTCCTCAAGCTGACGCTCCAACTCTGATTTCCGCCACTGCAACTTGCGTAGTTCCTCCTGCAGAGAGTCCTTTTGCTTAAGCTCATTCTCAATGGTTTTGGAGAAACTGTTAACTTCTGCCTTCAGAGTAGGGTTCTCTTCAAGCTTCACCACCTCTTGTTGAACCACCTTCTCCTTAACTTGTGATAGTTCAATTTCTTTCTTTCTTATTTTGTCCTCTTGAGACATTCTCTCTTTTTCTAGTTCCAAACATTTCTTCTGCTCCTCAGTCAGCTTTGCCCTCAAGGTCTCTACTTCTTTCTTGGTGGCTGGGTCTTCACGGTATTGAAGGACCTCTTGAATAACCTCCTTAATCTGAACTTGAGGCTTTGTATCTTTCCAGCTTTGAATCTCCTGATTTAGCTGTGTGATCTCTAACTCTGAACGCTCTATGATTCGTGTCTTGTCAAAGATCTCACCACGGAGTTTCTCCAGTTCTGCCAAAATCCCAGGGTCTGTTTTGTGCGTAATGACTTCCTTGATAATTTCTTTTGTCTCTACTTGTGGACCACGTTTCTGTAAGGCTGTTAGTTCGCTCTGCACACTTTTCAGTTGCTCGTCGATTGCTCTGTATTTCCTCTCTTGCTCTATCACCTCCAGGCGTAGGTTTGCCAATTCACTTTCAGCTTTAGGGTCTGGACGAACAATCTCACGTACCTTCTCCTGAATCAAAACTTTTGCATTGTCCTCATCTAAAATTTTTATCTTTTGAGTTAACTCTTTCTTTTCCCTCAGGGTAATTTGTGTCTTGGTGGTCTCTTCGTCATACTGTCTACGAAGATCAGCCACCTCCCTCTCAGTGGCCAGATCTTTCTCAACTTTTAGCACTTCTTTTACTGTGATCTTGCCCTCAGCCATAGCTCTCTCTTTCTCTAGGCGTTTTAACTTCTCCTGCAGGAGCAGGAGCTCTTCTTCCTCCTTTTGCCTTTGAGCACTTTCCTTTTGTTTACTCTCCTGAAGAAGTTTATATTCCAAAGACAGCTGTGGGTCATTCTGCATTTTGACAACCTCTTTCTCTGTAATTTTCTCCTGCTGTTTATTTTTTTCTTCTGACAAGATAACTCTGCGTTCCTCTAAGCTTGCTATCTCACTCTGTTTGGCACCTTTTTGCCTCTTCAGCTCTTCCAACTCTTCGTTGAGTCTCAAGTATTCTTCCTGCTGTTCCTTATCTTTCTCTATCCTCAGGACTTCCTTGACTCTGTATTGTTGACCACCTTCTTTTTGCTCACATTCTAGTGCACGTACCTTCAACTTCAGGGATTCAAGCTCATTTTGCAACGACTTGTTTAAGCACTGCTCTTCCGAGACTCTCTCAAGAACCTTGCGGTATTCTTCTTCTAGCTGTGGGTCTGGTACTTTCTTTAACATTTCCTTTTTCACTATGGTCTCCTGAGGTTTCTGATTCTGTAGAACAATTATCTCAGTTTGGGTGCTCTTGATCTCTGATTCCAACTGTTGCCGTCGCTGCACTTCATCATCTAACATCTTTTTGACTTTCCAGGTCTCCTCAGCTGGTTTCGCAGACCGGTTCATCTGAACTGACTCTTGACGTATTTCCGCCTCTGGTTGCTGAATATGAGAGACAACAGTGATGGTGTGAGCATTCTATAAACACTGCAATTCATTAAAATGGGTTTACTTGGGAATAATTAATAAACTTTATCTCCTTTTCACCATATTTTAAAGTCTTGTGAGTGCCTTACTTTACATGATATTCTATTTGACTTTTCTTCAGTGTGCACACAGGCTTTTTCTCCATTAAGTGAGTGCACCTTTTATTTATAAATATATATATATATATATATATATATATATATATATATATATATATATATATATATATATATATATATATATATATATATATATATATATATATAAACAAGTCCCAAAGGTGCACTCCGTTTCCTGTGTAAATGCCCGGGTGCCAACAAACATGTAATGGTATATCTGCAGGAATAGCGACACTCACGGGACTCTTCTGAAGCTTAACAAATGTGATACTTTATTGGAGACTCAACGTTTCGATCCCCCACAGGGATCTTCGTCAGGAGAATACAGGACAAATATATATATATATATATATTTTTTTATTATTATTTTTTTTTTTTCCTGCGGGTGAATAGGACGTATTAGTTCGAATTTGAATCGTTCGAAATAATATCGAATTCAATTTAAAAAACTTAGATTTTTCAGGGGCATATTTTTTTTTTGGCTGAATAGGTTCGTTTTCGAGGGAATCCGAATCATATGAATTGAAGTAATAGCGATTTCAATCGAATTCGATTAGAAGTTTTTCCAAAAAAAAACCCTTTGATTTTTCAAAGTCCGCCAATTAACTCCAAATGGGTTCTAGGAGGTCCCCTATAGGCATCGGCAGGTTTTTGATGGCGAATGGTCGAATTTTTAAAGAGACAGTACATGATACATTTCGAAATTCTAATTTTCACTTCGACCTTTGATAAATCTGCCCCATAGTGTTCTCATGTGCTTTATGTAGTACAAATCTAACGTGCTAAAATTTGGAGAAGGTAAGTGCGTGCAGACAAGGTCCTAGGGCATTACAGCTGATATTTGGGCCAAATTAGTCTGCTCAACCACAAGTACTAGGAAACAAACACCATCCTGAAAATTCTACATCATTCTGAAAATCAATACCAAGGCAATCTGTGGCATTAAGTTCTGGGCTATGGCTGAGGCTCCCACTGATGCTTTATTTGGAACCAGCTATCATTAGACATTTGCCTGTTACCTGCCGCAGAAGGCTTTGTGCAAACTCCAGTGTCTGTAACCTCTGCTTGTTCACTGCATTGGTTTCAGTGTATCTTGCTGACAAATCTGCTTCCTGTGGAGAAAGAACAAAAGAGGAGAAAGTGGTCCTTGGACATATATGACCTTGGCCAATGACTGGGTCATTCAGTATTCTAACCATAGCTTGGGTTCTTAGCCACCCTACCATGCTAACTATGGTGGGTTAGTTGCTCAGGATTAAATATCAAGCTGGCACTGTCATAACAAGAGGACCCTGGGCACTGGTTTGAACCCACCCCGCCTTGTCACCCTGAAACTTGTATCACCACCAGATTCCTAACCCCAGGCCCTAAATTCACCCTGAATCACCTGAGTTGTAAATTGACCTTCAAGGTTCCTAAACAAACCCTGCATCACCTGTAGTAACATCCCTGCAAGGTGGCCAGTGACCTGCACTGGTGCATAAGAACTACCAACGGGAATAATTCAGAAAACCATCTGCTTCCAACTTAATTAATTTAGCTCCACTTACCTGTTCCTTCACTTTGGAAGCCGGTGACTGGATTTTGAGACGTTTAGAGTAACTGTTCCTCCTGTTTTCCATGTCCAGAATCGACCTTAATTTCTCAGCTTCAAGCTCATAATCCTGAGAAATAAATGAGGGAAATAAACGAAGCACCGAGAGGGATCTGCATATTGAACAGGACATTCCCTGTTTATGGCAATAGTAATAAGACCATGTTTAGAGATATTATGTTAAAAAACATTTTTGGAAGGTTTCTTTGGATAAGACAAGCCTTAGGGTGGCCATAGACTCAAACATCCGCTCGTTTGGCGACATCGCCAAACGAGCGGATCTTTCCCCGATATGCCACTAAACTGCGTGGCTATATCGGGGGTAATTCGAGCGTTCGGCCGTATGGCCGAACGATTGAATTATGATGCGCCAAGTGGCTCTGACGGGTCGGTCGGGTAAAAATCCAACCTTCCCGATCAATATCGTGGCCATATATCGATCGGGAAGACCCGTCGGAAGCCCCCATACACGGGCAGATAAGCTGTCAAATCGGTCCAAACGACCGATATCGGCAGCTTTATCTGCCCGTGTATGACCACCTTTAGCTATGCCACTCACAAGTTCCCAAGTTGATGCAAAGGTAAGGGCAAAATGCTAGATGGGGAAGCCCTGTCCAGAAGTATATACCTGGGTAGCTTGTGACCTTGTGGACCTCCCAGTCTGGGGAGCATGTACTCTACCGACTCTGCTACTGGGGAAGGCTCTTTAAGAGACTTAGCTCAGGTTGGTATTGACCCTATTAGTCTGCGTACTAAGATAAAGGTACAGCTAAATGGAAGGCGGATGATGGACTTCTGACACCTGTCCTTCCATCACTCTCCAGCGTTAGTTAAAGCACAATCAACCAGTGCTGCTTTGGCACTGAGTTTTCAGCAGAGGAGGGAATTGAACCCACAACCTTATGGCTCTTCCAGACTTCAATATGTAGAATGTCCCATGCACCCTAGCCTATGTAAAAGAAGTACAATACCTTCACAGCTTGTTGGTACTGCTGAGCGCTGCTTGATACATGCTGCATGTCCTGCTCTTTGTCTGTGATCTCAGCCACTAGAAGCTGTGGAAAAATAATACAATCCTTAGAAATGTCACACCTATAGTGTTTTAAAAATCATCAAAGGGATGATAGTGGCTGGCGGTGGAACTGGGAGACCTTCTAGTTTGGGAAATTGGTGGAAGGTGTTATAATAGGATTATACAGTATTGATTATTTTATGTGTACCCCTTAAAGGAGAAGGAATACCATTTTACACTTGGGGGTGCCAAAAATTAGGCACCCCAAGTGACTACTTTTACTTTTTTCTGCTGATAGGAGCACCGGCCCAGGGTGTCCGGTAAGTAAACATAGTCACTTGGGGGTGCCTAACTTTTGCACCCCCAAGTGTAAAATGGTATTCCTTCTCCTTTAAGTAACTTCCCATGGCCTGTGCTGATTAAAAATGTGTTGCATTATCGCTTCCACTATTGCCATGCTTGTAGTTGCTCAACATCTGCCATGGGTAACAAAACCCCTGCATAAAAGATATGGGGCAGCTAAATCAGACGTATTCTAGTGTCACTTATCGTGCTACTCGTTTTTTTAAGAGCTTTTGGTGTTGGTGTATACATGATCTTACTTTCTGGTTTTTCAATTTGGTTTCCACTTGCTTGACACTGTCTGTGTCTTTGGGCTCGTAGTTTGGAAGATTCAGTAGCCAATGATCCATATGGTCGTAGTTGTTGCGGTAACCAGAGTAGGCAACCTTGGCTTTTTGCAGGCATTGAGACCTACAATAGGGTAAATGTTACATAGTTAAATTGGGGTGAAAAAAGACCAAAGTCCATTAAGTTCAACCCCTCCAAATGAAACACAGCTTCCATACTCACCCCTCCCTATACTCACATAAACTATATATACCAATATCTATATTAATTGTAGATTTTAGTATCACAACAATGTTAATACCAAAAATGGGTGGCTTTGGCCTAAATAAAAGTAGTTTGGATTGACTTCAGTGCAATGGAACATAAGGGGGTATGGGGACCTAGAATTTTTGAAGTCACCCAAATATATAGGTTTTTTTTTTAGATTTAGACAGATACAGAACTAAATTCCATCCCTAATTTGCCAACTCAAATCTGAGAAAAATCTAATGGAAATTAAAGGAGAAGGAAAGGCTGAAATTAATCAAGCTTTATCAGAAAGGTCTATATACAGTAAATACACCCGTTAACCCTCAAAGTAATGCTGCTCTGAGTCCTCTGTCAAAAGAAACAGCACATTTCTTTCCTTCTATTGTGTACTCATGGGCTTCTGTATCAGACTTCCTGTTTTCAGCTTAAACCTCCAGGGCTAGGGCTTGAGCATGCTCAGTTTGCTCCTCTCCCCCCTCCCTCCTCCCATCCCTGCTGTAATCTGAGCTCAGAGCTGTAAGTGAGCAGGGAGAGACTCAGGCAGGAAGTGATGTCACACCAAGTTTATATGGCAGCTTCTATCCTAAACAAACAGAGACAATGTCTAGAGCTGTTTACTCAGGTATGGTAAAGCATTCTGCAGAATAAATATAGCATTCTAGCTTCCATTATTGTGGCTAATCTGTTGGCAATAAACTGTCTTGGAGCTTTCCTTCTCCTTTAAGTTAGGGTTTGTATTTCTTTGCCATAAAAAAAGAGGATCGAGCTGAATGCAAATCCTAAAAAAAGGTGTTGAGATTCTGCCAAATCCTGGACTAAATCCTAAAATAGGGATACACCATAAGGTTCTAATATTGTCCTTTTCTTTGGGCTGGGAACACATGGCCTGGTCATTGGGCAGCAGGCAATGAATCACTCATTCAGTAGTCTTCTGAAAGAATGGATGAGGCCAGAGCGCCATGGATACAATGACTGTATATATCAGCAGCACAATGGGGTGATCGTCAGAATTAAGCCAAAGTGAACTCCCCAGTGCTCTGTTGTGTAGGATTTCTAAGGGGATATTAATCAAAAGTTGAATACTATTTTCACCCTTTGGGGAACTGGGATTTCACCTTTGGTGAACTGTTTTTAACTCAATTTGTCTCTTTGTTAAACATGTACCAAAGTCATCAGTTTTTGAGGTTCTCACCTGTTCTGAATCTGCTGGTCCAACTGGGTGTAGCGCTGGTTAAGTTTGGAAACTTCAGTCTCTTGGCGCTCGATGTCAGGGCAGTGCTCTTGAAAGCGGTTGGCCAGGTTGTTGGAACATGTACGACTGTTGTACAGGTTCTGTTCGGCCTCTCCAAAAACTGTCCTGCTCTTCTGCAGCTCGGAGCTCATTACCTGTATAATAAAGGGATAAGAAGAAAATAATATCGTGGCAATGGGTAGAAGGAGACTGAAGACTGAGATCTTGCTTCATAAGAAACATTATTATATATCTCTAAATGTTCTCGGCATCTGGATCTTACTATACAATTGGAGTGTAATTGGTATCGCGTACGTTGGCCGCACCCCACAAACTCAACTCTTGCTCACCCATAACTCCTGTAGTTTTCTGTCAATGGCTTGTGGATCTTCTGGAACTGTGTCGTCTAGGGCAAGTGTGGTTTCATAGCTGGAGAGAAGGTCTCTTCCATTCTGTAGGCTGCCTTCCAAGCGATTGGACCCTTCTATCCTATTATTGCAAAAATTGACAGTTTAGGTCAGATAATGCCTTTTTGCTAGCTCTTTAAACCTACTGACCCTAATTATGAACATCTAGAGACCTGAAGGTTTGACCACCCCTTCTACATTATAAAAGTCAAGCCCAGCCTTATGTTTCTTTACCTTGCATTACATAAGTTAAGACATAATGTTACAGTGCCTCGTAGAATACATACTTCTCCTGAGCTGACGAGAGAAGCTCATTGACCCTGTCATATTTCTTGTTGGTTTCTCCCATTTTGCTTCTCAAGATGGGCGAGCAAGAGACATCAGGGGATTTCTGCAGGAACGCCTCACACTCTTGGACCTTCTGGACCTTTTCAGGTTCAATGCGCAGTACTTGGTTTGAGATATTCTAAATGTGACAACAGGGTAGTGAAGTGTTAAAATAAACAAATTTAATATAATGTTAAGTTTTCCAGACAGCGCTCAATCGGCAATTAATCAGCCATTGCGGTATAATAGAATACTTTCCCCTTAAATTTGTTTATTGCCAATACTAGGAAATGTATATATACTTGTTTTCCTTATGCTTTCCTGGCCTAGCTCCTATGAAGGTTCCACTGGCTCAGTCTGCAGTTTAAGCCTTGCCATTATCTCTCACTGATCAGGATGGTTGGCCGTAAGTCCTTGTAACCTCCTATAGCTCTCCTATAGCCCTCCTATTGTTTTGCAATCCACTAATAAGCAGCAAGGAGGGGGTATGGTCCAGCAGTCAAGAGTCCATGGTTTGATGACACATGCCAGTGAGTCCTAAGGTTTCCTCATTGCCAGTAAGGGATAGCATAAATATATCTCTGGATAGGTAATTCTTTGAACTTCCCAACTGCACAGTTCACAGTATATCTCTTAATTGTCAATCCCATCTCTAGACCAACCCAGGGGTAGTGCCCCAATGTACATTACTATAGCCAAGCTTTGACAAATAGTGGCCTACCTTCCTACATATATTTGTGCATGGCACCTAAATAAGCTCTGATAGCAACTAGGCTTGCAATGCACACTCCCTCCATTGCACATTTCATAAATACTGAAAGGTATTTGCTTTGTACCCATGCCCAGCCACCTGTCTCACTCACTTTGAGCTCCTTCAGCCTCTCTGAGCTGTCCTGCACTGCTCTGTTTTGCTCTAGCGGTGGGCGCAGTTGGGAGCTAATGGCTTTCTCTTGCCTTTCCAAATCACTAACGACTCTGTCCAGTCCGGCAAGCAGTTGACGTCCTTGATTATCCTGGGCACCTGTAGCCACTGTGGGGATAGCAAAATTAGGCAAATGGTGATACTAATATCCAATGGTCAGAACTCACACCCTATCCTGAATATTCCCATATATAAGACCCTCACACTCTATCCTACATATTCCATTTATATCCAATGGTCAGAACTCACACCCTATCCTGAATATTCCCATATATTCTACACTATGGCCAGAATATACGCCCATGGTACATATACCCCATAAATATTACTCTATAGTGCACCCTGTCCTACACATTCTCCATATTTTGACAACCATAGTTAAAACTCACACCCTATTCTGCATACTGCTCTTTTTTTTTATTATATGGTTAAAAAATATAAAACTATTTTACTTATGCCTCTATGGTCATGTCCCATTCTCTGTCCTACATGTTTCCCATATATCCTACTCTTTGGTTAGTTCTTGCAAATTATCCTACACATTGCTGTCTGTACACATGCCATGTGGATTACTGCCCCACGTGTCCCCCACCACATACCTTGACTGGTTTCTTTCTTTTGCACATCTAAGCGCTGTAACAATGCATTCTTAGATCCAGCTGATTTTTGCTTAGTTGCTCGGTATTGGTTCATGATGCTGGTGGGGGGGGATGAAATTGCAGGAATTAAAGGATTAGATAAAAGAGCTGATAAATGAGAACTCTAAGATAATACACTCTTTAATTTATGAGAAGTGTTTACAGTTATTACAGTAAAAAAGATTAAAAGAACATTTATATATTGGGAAGCAGTAATATACTGTAAATACATAGAAGCGTGAGTATATATTTCAAGAACAATTCTAACATCTTTTGAGGAAACTGCCAAAAGAAGTCTTTCTGGTTGAGAACTTATAATTGAATGAATAAAAAGCTGGCTATACCATTGAGTAGGTATAGGAGAAGATTAGGGTGGAGTTATAGAGCTGGATATCGCATTGAGTAGTTATAGGAGAAGCTTGGGATGGAGTTATAGAGCTGGCTATAGCATTGAGTAGGTATAGGAGAAGCTTAGGGTGGAGTTATAGAGCTGGCTATAGCATTGAGTAGTTATAGGAGAAGGTTGGGATGGAGTTATAGAGCTGGCTATAGCATTGAGTAGGTATAGGAGAAGCTTAGGGTGGAGTTATAGAGCTGGCTATCGCATTGAGTAGTTATAGGAGAAGCTTGGGATGGAGTTATAGAGCTGGCTATAGCATTGAGTAGTTATAGGAGAAGCTTGGGATGGAGTTATAGAGCTGGCTATAGCATTGAGTAGTTATAGGAGAAGCTTAGGATGGAGTTATAGAGCTGGCTATAGCATTGAGTAGGTATAGGAGAAGCTTAGGGTGGAGTTATAGAGCTGGCTATCGCATTGAGTAGTTATAGGAGAAGCTTGGGATGGAGTTATAGAGCTGGCTATAGCATTGAGTAGTTATAGGAGAAGCTTGGGATGGAGTTATAGAGCTGGCTATAGCATTGAGTAGTTATAGGAGAAGCTTGGGATGGAGTTATTGAGCTGGCTATAGCATTGAGTAGTTATAGGAGAAGCTTGGGATGGAGTTATAGAGTGTCGTTATAGGAGGAAATAGGGGAAAAGTAAAGAAACTGATGATAAAGGCACTTGGGGAGAAGTCACAAAGAGCAGTTACAGAGACAGAATTACAAAGAGGAACTAGGGGATGAGTCCAAGATTGTGACTATAAGAGAATATAGTAAAAGAAACATCATGTGTAAATACAGTTTTAACCACCTTTCTCCAAGAGCTGCAGCCTCAGGGTTAGTTGGTGGGATCATGAAGCATACTGCGGGGGCAACCAACTTCTTTCCATTGCTGTCAGTCAACTCCCATTTCTCTCCTCTGTTGGCCTTGAGAGTATAACTCGCTCCACGGCTAATCTCACCCTGCCAGAACACAAAATCAGTTCCAGCTCTATCAAGGGCAGTCTAATATAAATGAGAGTGTTCTCCTTGAGGGTTATGGAACAAAACTGAAAACAGCAGCCAAACAGTTGTCAACAATGGCGAGAGCAGAATTCTAGAGAGACAGACTCTTTTTTTTATAGAGAAGCCCTGCAACCTGAATAGTATTGCCACCATTACACAGTGCAGCCTAAACTTTGTGCATTCAATTGCTCCCATGTGTTTCAGGAGAGTCAACTTGATGTTGAAAGCAAATATCTAGCCCAGTTTAACCAGCTAACCCTGTCTTTGCTCTTTGCCATATTAATTAAATATTAAGCTGTAGTGCACCATACCTCTTCAGTGTAGAAGTCACACAAAGATTCCACTGGGATTGGCTTCAAGGGGGTCTCCCTGCGGAATTTTAGTGGCACCACCTGCTGGCTGCGCTTTTGTAGAGATTTCATGACTTCCTCGTACTTATCTAAAGCCTTGTCCTGATCCTGTGACGAAAATTTACCAATTACACCAAGATCCTAGAGATGGTCTCAGTTGAAGGATTCATTTACCAAACCATGCTTAATTTAGACCATTGATACAAGAAGTTTTTTGACTTATTAGAAATATTGAAAAACATTTAAACACTGGGCTGTATATGAGGTCAGTCAAAGGGCCATAGTCTCTGAGATATAGCCCCCAGTTGTAAGGGCACAATATTCAAAATTCAAAAAATATCCCATAAACTGAGTATTACCATAAAAATCAAATTTTTATTCAAAAATCATTTTAAAAGAATAAACATACAGACCCCATGGTAATCCGCCTTACGCGTTTCATACCCTCTTGGCATAAATTATTAAGTACCAGAGGGTATGAAACGCGTAAGGCAGATTACCATGGGGTCTTTATGTTTATTATTTTAAAATGATTTTTGAATAAAAATTTGTCTTTTATGGTAATACTCAGTTTATGGGATATTTTTTGAATTTTGAATAGGGATGCACCGAATCCAGGATTCGTCTTGGGATTCATCCAGGATTCGGCCTTTTTCAGCAGGATTCGGGTTCGGCCGAATCCTACTACCCGGGCCGAACCGAATCCTAATTTGCACATGCAAATTAGGGGCGGGGAGTGAAATCGTGTGACTTTTTGTCACAAAACAAGGAAGTAAAAAATGTTTTCCCCTTCCTACCCCTAATTTGCATATGCAAATTAGTATTCCGATTCGGTTCTTTATTTGGCCGTATATTTCGCAAAGGATTCGGGGGTTTGGCCGAATCCAAAATAGCATATTCGGTGTATCCCTAATTTTGATTATTAGAAATATTATTAGAACTGTAAACGATTTTGATCAGGATGTTTAGACCTCACCAACCTTGTGTAGAACCCGATGTCTCTTACCTCCAGGTCACGTAGCTGAGCCTCGATCTGGTAACGATCCTTGTAGTCTGGGTTATACTTATGGTCTATATCACTGTCAATTTTCTTTAGCAAATCCTGAGCATCTTTTGCATCTCTGTGGAACTAAAAAAAATGGAGAGGAAAGGTGAAGATCATGGGCTGATTTTAATGATGAAGTGGAATGGCTAAACCTCCACAAACCAACAAGGACGGCTTATACTCGAGAATATACGGTAATTGTCACTTGAAGTTCTTAAGCCTGACTGTTTTGTCAACCTGACTGTCCCTTCTCAACATGTCAGTTAGAGTTTCTAATGCTAACAGATTGCTGAAGCTGAAATATGGCAGCTTGCTCATAGAGGAACATGGGGGATCAGCTGGGTTATGTAAAAGAATCTGCAAATACGTTTATGGCAAAATTAAAGATAACATGCAAAGACAATATTATGATAGATGTAAAAAAAAAGGTTTCTGGTGTCAGTATCTCTTTAAGTTGCTTCTGTTTTTATACAGTCATGTATTCTGGGGTATTATACTTGGAATTGGCTTTGAGATACTATAAATGATTTTGGGCAATATATTACAATATATTAAAGTTTTTGGGCAGGGGAACATTTCTGTAGCTAAACACTGATTTACTGTTTCAAATTTCAACCTTCATGCCTGTATCATGCTCACCTGATGGTAATCCTCCATGTACTTCAGATGACTCTCCTCACAGATAAGAAGGTTCAGATACTCCTTCCAGTCTGCATGAACTGCTTCTGTGTGGGCCTGAAGAGGAGCAAATTTAGTAGAGAGAAAAAGATTAGAAAATGTAAACAGAGAAAGGACATTTAGGACTTCAATCACAGTTGTGGAAACGTAAAAATCGAGACGAGACACTTGTGCATTTGTTTAAGGTAGTTGCACCCAAAGATGGTTCTAGCAATTCACTATAGTCATAGGGAAACCTGTAGCTACTGCCACCTTCAAACTGGCAGTAATTCTAAGGTTCCCACTGTGTGCTGCATCAACATGAATTACACTCAAGTGTTGTTTTGTTTACCTCAATTGGAATTTTTCCAGGGTGTCCCGATTCAATGAGCTTGTCCCCTTCTTCCTGAAGCTTATTGATTTCATGCTCCTTTGTCTCCAGGCTATGTTGGATGAAGTTCTATTTCAAGAAGAAGAATTGAGATACTTTCCTTAGAACAAGTTAAGCATGTGAAAAGCTTTCGCTGAGCCTGACACTAGGTTGATACCTCACTAGAAGACAATGAACACATTTATCTATTCAAGACTTTGGGCACCACTGGCGAAATCAATGTAACAAGTGAAGAACTGAAACCAAAGCCCAAAGACAGAAGACAACAAACTAAAATTAGATATTGCCAAACCTTCTCTATAGTGTTAATACAGTAGGTCAAAACAGTTTTGCTGTTGTAATAACACAATTCCCAAAAGCCCTAATAACCATTACCAGGGATCAGGAACTTTGGCTCTCCAGCTGTTAAGGAACTACAAGTCCCACAATGCAATGAAGGAGCCTTTTGAAGGAGTCTAAAGGCAAATGCATTGTGGGACTTGTAGTTCCTTAACAGCTGGAGAGCCAAGGTTCCTGATCCCTGCATTAGACTGAACCATGAAAATGACAATGTTTTAGTGTAAACCTCGCACCTCGTATTGCCTCCGACGGCTCATGTAGTCCTTATTGCGATCGCTCCAGTCATACTCCATGCGTTCCTTCTGCTGCTGATCCAGCCAGTACAGTTCATTGGTGCAACGCTGCATGTAATCCTGCAGGGTACTGAGATCTCTCTGGCGCTTCTGGGATGCAGACTGTCAAAGATAGCAAGATTCACATTGAGGGCAGAGTCACAAAACTTGGCACAGACTCTGTTCTTTATTCAATGGCACATGAACAATTTTGTTTTCACTTATTCATTTTATTAAAAGAGAATGAAAGCTTAACTAAAGTAGTATATTGGGTTTAGTGCTTCTGTACCAGCCCAAGGCAACCACAGCTCTTCAGCAGTAAAGATCTGTGTCTCCAGAGATGCCCCCGTAGCTCCCATCTTCTTTTCTGCTGATTTAGTGCCCATGCTCTGGCAGCACAGAAACCAGTGCAATTAGCATCAGACCTTAATAATCAGCCTTGTAGCATCAGCTTATATTACAGCCAGGGAAGCTCATTTTCTGCTGGATAATTAGTGACAAGCCCTAAGCTTAGCTTCTCAACAGCCAATCAGAGCCCACTGAGCATGTGAGTGTCACAGACACTTTCCAAGATGGTGACCCCCTGTGACAAGTTTGAAGTCCTGGATCATTGCTGCTATTGACAAGCTGAAACTTTAGCCTCGTGCAATAAGTTCACTATATAAAATATGCCATTTTTAGCCACATTCATTTTTAGGGTTTATTTCTCCTTTAATGGTGTTACTTGTACTTTCTATATACTTTAACTCAAACTCAGCTTAAAAAAAAGACATTAACACACCCTGCATTCTGCCTCTAGTTGGAGAAAGCAGCAGAAAAAAACTCTACTAAAATCCTTGGAAAATCACATTGCTGCAAAAGCTCCAGACACCTCGAAAAACAGCTTTCTCCGCCTTCTTATCATTCTCCCCAAGATAAACTGCATTACCCTGGGATCTTCATTTTTCAGCTGGCTGAAAAATGGCTGAAATTTACTGCCTTCTAACTGTGTTTTTTTTTTTTTTTTTGCTGGCCGAATTCTGTTTGCACTGCTGGTGACTGGCAGTTTCCATGGACTAAATTGAGGGAATACGAAATACATACATTTTAAATCACAATAAGAGGATAATATAGGTATTTCTTACCAAAAGTTTCTGGTATTTCACCTGCAGACCACTGATGTATTCCTGAAATGAAAATAAACCACAAATGAGCAACTGAGTCACAGCACAGCACATTAGAAACACATTTAGAACATATTTTACTAATAAAAAAAAAACAATGTAATGAAAGACATGCAGAGCATGCACATATTGGTAATATTAGAAGAGAGGACCATTAAAAATGCAATAAATAAATAATAGGCAATCAACCTTTAAACAGTAACACTAGAAGGAGATAAAAAGGGAAATGCCTAAATATCCTTCAGGAAAAACCTATTAAAGTTTAGTATGACCCCCTTCTCCTCACTCAACCACCAAAAATCTTGCTTGACCACTAACAAATATAATATCTAAAGTTACTCTACTGCTCAAGGATGATATAACAGGTTCACCAGGTGGCATCCAGCCATGGGCTCCCAAGCCATTATTTTTAATCTTTAAGGGCCCAGTTACAAGATGAAACAATTTTACAGATAACTATTGAACTCATATGGATAAGTACAAGATCTATATCACTTAGGTTAATATTCACCTTGTCATTGTTCTTGTTGACTTGATCCCCAATGGCTTTGACCTCATTGTGGAAGATGTTGTGCTCCTCAATCTGTTTCTCAAGGTTGGGCAAATCCGTTGCAAACCCCTGGTTGTTCAGCTGATCCTGAGGGAAGAAAAACACTGTATTCTTCCCTGACATCTGTATCAGCCCCCCGGGTACCTCTTTCAATAAGAGACAACCTACCATCTTAGTATCAATCAGTTTGCCCCAGTCAACTCTTGGAACTTCTCCCACAGGTATCTTCTGGTTATAAATCTGGTCATGCTTTTTCTTCTGGGCCTGAATGCGTTCCTTTAGTTGGTGAATGCTGTCAAGCATTTAGGTATAATAAATATTCCTTATGTCAAAATGCTATAGAATGGTACAGTGGTGCCAATATCTCAGTACAGACTCGACAAGTGTAGACCCTGATGCATTTGAAGGATCAAGGTTCTCCAGAACACTACTAATACAGATAACTGAAGCTACCTAATATCATATATATATATATCCAGCAATGAAAAAAACGCACTAAACAGGACTTGGTCAAAAAGTGAAAAGAGTATGTTTATTGAATAAACATTTCTGCTCGTCTACTTGAGCCATCATCAGGACTAGTCATGATGACGGCTCAAGTAGATGAGCCGAAACGTTGATCCAATTAATATACTCTTTTCACTTTTTTGACCAAGTCCTGTTTAGTGCGTTTTTTTCATTGCATGATTTGATGATCAGGGAATCACCCAACCTCTTTCATTATGGGTGGACTTCCCCTTTAACTATCTGTTTACAGGGAAATAACCTTTTAAAGGGGTGGGTAACCTTTGAGTTAACTTTTAGTATGTTCTAAAATGACTCATTCTAAGCAACTTTCAAATGGGGGTCACTGACCCCATCTAAAACAGAAATACTCTGTAAGGCTACAAATGCATTGCTACTTCTACTTTTTATTGCTCGTCTTTATATTCAGACCCGTTTCTATTCATATTCTAGTCTCCTATTCAAGCAACCAGATGGCTGAAACTGCAAACTGGAGAGCTGCTGAATAAAAAGATAAATAACTCAAAAAACACAAATAATAAAAAATTAAAACCAATTGCAAGTTGTCTCAGAATATCACTCTCCACATCATACTAAAAGTAAATTTAAGCGCCATTTATGGAACCCAAGTTGGTGGCACCAGAGTATCTATGTTTCCCGTTGGTTTTTTAATCCATGAAATGCATGGCAACATATGACTTCGATGAAAGAAGCCGATGCAGGGCGGAAAGGGGGGTTAATGGAAGTTCTTCTACACATGACAGAATATGACAGCATGTCAGTTCAGAATGAGCACCTGTCACAGGCCAGGCTATGTTTACAGATACTATTTTTGTATTGGGAATTTTGTAGGTCTCCTCTCCGATCTCTAATCTATATTATTAGCTCATGGAGATAAACACAGCAGCATAAATCCATTGGAGATACCTTGGATTTCTGTTGGGGGTGGGGGTCAGTGGTGGAACTACCGGTGGAGCAGGGGGTGCGATTGCACCAGGGTCCGGCTAGTTATGTTACTGGGGGGCCATACTGCTGCCCCTGGATGTCCCTTATGGGGAAGTTCACAAGCAGCAATAATGGAGTTAAAAAGGTTTCTGGGTACTCACTCCTCACTAATCATTTCGGCCTGGGGGTGTTTGAGCTGGCGTGCCTGCACAGCGTCCGTCTCCAATACCACAACGATTTTCTCTGATTCCTTGATGGTGTCGGCGGTGTAATCCTTGTAGATTAGTGGTCTGGAGGCAAGAAGCTTATCCACGTCCTGAGGGAAAGCCAAACAGATTTCAGGTGTCAGTTAATCGTGTGTGTGTGTATATGTCTGCATTCATACATGGAAACACACATTTACACAATTTGTTATGTTCTGCAGACACAGGGTCTATTATCCAAAAACCCAAGATACGGCAATGCCATTTCCTATAGGGTCTATTTTAGGCCAATTTTTCCTCTAGACTTAAGGTGGCCATACACGTAGAGATCCGCTTGTTTGACAATTTTGCCAAACGAGTGGATCTCTCCCCGATATGCCCACATTGAGGTGGGCTATATCAGGCTGTTCCGATCGTGGGCCCTGTCTGATCGACATCTGTTCAACTTTCGGCCAGATATCAATCGGGGAAGACCGTCAAAGGGCCCCATACACGGGCCAATAAGCTGCCAACTTGGTCTGTCGGCAGCTTTTATCACCTTAACAAGGCAGCCCTTGTCCAAAACAGAGCCTAGAGACCTGCGCTCGTCCTATGAGTACAGCACTGGTGCATTCAGGGTCAGACTGCTCCCAACTCCCCTAGTGCGCCGCCATGCCACCGAGCGTGTACTCACTGCCCCCGCCGGGTGTGCGCTTGTGCGCAGGCGTGCACTTCATTCTCCGTGCAGTCACAGCAGGAAGCTGCCTGAAGATGTGGATCTGGGTCGGTGGGGCCCACTGGGTTTTTTTCCCGGTGTCCCGCCGGCCCAGTCCGACCCTGTGTGTATTCATGAGGGTGGGTGCAAGTATGCAATGTAGGTAGGGTTGCCACCTTTTCTGAAAAAAAATACCGGCATTCCTATATATTTATATTTTTTCCCTATTAATAACATTGAAATCAACCATCATTTTTACCGGCCAGGCCAGTAAAATACCGGCCAGGTGGCAACCCTAAATGTAGGAAGCACCAATGGGTGTCGGCAGCAGTGGAGCCCTGTATTTACATCTGCAGCCAGGCTCCCGACACAAGTGAGTGCACTTTTTCTCCACTTTTGCTCTTTCTAATTTTTTGGGGGTTATTGAGGAGACCGCCAGGTTCCGTGTAAATAGGGTTGCCACCTTTTCTTGAAAAAAATACCGGCCTTCCTATATTCTTGCCATTTTTTCCTACTAATAACATTGGCACTAACATTATTTTTTATAATAATAAAAATAAAACACTGGCCAGGTGGCAACGTTACGTGTAAATACTCCTTTTCAGCGCTGTGTCTGATTCCAGTGTGAAACTTCTATGTTAGATAAGGGCAAGATGGGGCATCTGTAATTATGTTTGGAATGCTGAGGGGTGCAGGGGAGAGTTTTAGGCAATGTTTACTTCATGTTCAGTCTTTAATTAAAATGGCTGGTAGCACAGATGCATGCTGGGAGAAGTGATACTCTCTGACAGGAGACAGGCCAGTTGTTGCTGGGAAGGTCACAAGGGGTGATGTGGTGGAACAGGTGCATCTTGGGACATATCATGTTGCACTCTGGGAAAAGCTATAGATTCCAGGGAAGTAACATGCAAGGGCCGGGCTATAAGAGGTCAGGGTCTCAGGGACGTGACAGTTTATAGTCGAGGGGGCACTAACATCCGACTATAGGCACAGAGGTTGCTTTGCTACCATATAATTCAGTGTATTGACCCAAAAAAAAGGGGCATTGCAACAATAGCCATTCACTGCCCTCAGGGGTACGTAACCCACAGCAACGGGAGTTTGTGCTCAAACAGCCGACCTGTCAATGCAACCTGGTCTTGCTTTGTAATAGGGATGCACAGAATCCAGGATTCGGTTCGGGATTTGGCCAGGATTCCTTCTACCAGGCCGAACCGAATCTGAATCCTAATTTACATATGCAAATTAGGGGCGGGAGGGAAATCGCATGACTTTTTGTCACAAAACAAGGAAGTAAAAAATGTTTTCCCTTTCCTACCCCTAATTTGCATATGCAAATTCGGATTCGGTTCGGTATTCGGCCAAATCTTTCACAAAGGATTCGGGGGTTCAGCCGAATCCAAAATAGTGGATTCGGTGCATCCCTACTTTGTAAATACAGGAGAAGGCAACACTGTGTCCAAGCTCCCTGGCTGTTATATTTATATATATTTACTGTATAGATCTCCCAGTGTGATACTTCTCTATGTCAGCACTAGAACTGTGCATTAGTCTGAAAGCATTAGTCTGAGGCATTCTAACCCACAAACAAAGCCAGCCAAGTGCCCATATCCATAAGCCGGACATCTGATGAATAAGCCTCCCAGGAAACTGCCCATGGCAGCGCATTAGTGATAATGAGCCACATTGGGCACAGGGGAATCACTAGCTGTAACACATATCCTCCTAAAGGGGTTGTTCACCTTTCAATTAACTTTTAGTATGACGTAGAGAGTGATATTCCGAGACGATTTGCAATTTGTTTTAATTTTCTATTATTTGTGGTTTTTGAGTTATTTAACTTTTTATTCAGCAGCTCTCCAGTTTGCAGTTTCAGCCATCTGGTTGCTAGGGTCAAAATTAGCTTAGTAACCCTGCATTGATTTGAGAGACCTGAATAGAAAGATAAGTAATAAAAAGTAGCAATAACAATACATTTGTAGCCTTACAGAGAATTTGTTTTTTAGATGGGGTCAGTGACCAACATTTGAAAGCTGGAAAGAGCCAGAAGAAGAAGGAAAATCATTGAAAAACTATAAAAAAAATATATATTGAAGACCAATTTAAAAATTGCTTAGAATTAGCCATTCAATAACATACTAAAAGTTGACTTAAAGGTGAACCACCTCTTTTAGTTAACTTTTAGTATGTTATAGAAAGGCTAATTCTAAGCGACTTTTTAATTGGCCTTTGTTTTTTTCTTTTTTGTTGTTTTTTTCTTATTTGCCTTCTTCTTCTGACTCATTCCAGCTTTCTAATGGGGGTCGCTGACCCCATCTAAAACACAAATGCTCTGTAAAGCAGGCCAAACATGCAGAGTTTCCTGCAAAATTTGCAAAACGGCGCTGGCGTCTCGTTTTTGACCCCGGCGTCGTTTTTTTTTACGCTGGCGTACATTCAAATTTTTGCAGACGAATTTTTGCGCCGGTTTTGCAAATTTTTGCGCCAGCGCGAATCGTAGGAATTTGCCGTGAATTCGCGACTGGCAAATAAATTTGCCCATCACTAGCCAGCAGCTTATATTGGGCCTGTGTATGGCCAGCTTTAGCATTCATGTATTTTTAATGCTACTTTATATTACTCATTATTGTATTCAGACCCTCTTCTATTCATATTCCTCTTATTCAAATGAATGTCTGGTTGTAGGGTAATTTGGACCCTAGCAACCATATTGCTGAAATTTCAAACTGGAGAGCTGCTGAATAAAAAGCTAAACGGCTCAAAAACCACAAATAATAAAAAACATTTGCAAATTGTCTAGGAAAATCCCTCTCTTCATCATACTGAAAGTTAATTTAAAGGTGAACAACCCCTGTAAAGTCAGGGCAAGTGTTGCAGAAGGCTGCAGTTCAGTGAGGGTAAAGTCCTGTGTGTTTAATAGTAGCCATACAACAGGAGGCCAGGAGCAAGTTAATGTTCTGCAGAAGAGGAGGTAGCACAGAGTTTAAAAACTCTCCAAAAGTGTTTGCCTGTTTGTGTGCAGTGTGTGTGTGAGTATGTATATGTGTGTGAGTGTGTGTGTGAGTATGTCTATGTGTGAGTGTGTATGTGAGTATGTCTATGTGTGTGAGTGTGTATGTGAGTATGTCTATGTGTGTGAGTGTGTATGTGAGTATGTCTATGTGTGAGTGTGTGTGTGAGTATGTCTATGTGTGCAGTGTGTATGTGAGTATGTCTATGTGTGTGAGTGTGTATGTGAGTATGTCTATGTGTGTGAGTGTGTATGTGAGTATGTCTATGTGTGAGTGTGTGTGTGAGTATGTCTATGTGTGCAGTGTGTATGTGAGTATGTCTATGTGTGCAGTGTGTATGTGAGTATGTCTATGTGTGCAGTGTGTATGTGAGTATGTGCCTATGCTTGTGTGAGTGTGTATGTGAGTATGTCTATGTGTGTGAGTGTGTATGTGAGTATGTCTATGTGTGTGAGTGTGTATGTGAGTATATCTATGTGTGTGAGTGTGTATGTGAGTATATCTATGTGTGTGAGTGTGTATGTGAGTATGTCTATGTGTGTGAGTGTGTATGTGAGTATGTCTATGTGTGTGAGTGTGTATGTGCTCTTACACCTGCAGTTTCCCTATGGGACAGATCCTGCCAGAAGAAATACAACCCCACCAACAACAACCTTCCCCTCCAGAATTAAGGGGTGCACGTACCTCCTGCAGTTTGCTGTCTGTGTCCACAACGTTCCGTTCCACTTCATCTGCATTTTTCTGAAGTCTGTCGATCAGCTCTGACAGCTCCTTGTTGGAGACACTGGGGGAGAGCACAGGAGGAGAGTGAATGTCAGACAGGCACAACATATTGCTCTCTTCGCTTGCAGCGCTCTCTTGCCTTTTTCTCCCACCCCTCTGCTTCCCACCCCTGACCTGGCAGCCTTCCAGCAGTGAGCCCAGTGCCAGAGCAGAGCATGGAAGGGCAAGCAGCCAGCTCATTAGCCGGTGACTCACCGCAGGCTTTTGTGTTCCTCTCCCAATGATGTGTGTGTATAATCCAGGGGATCATTCAAGACAGAGGGAAATGCACACAGGGGTCTTTTCATAGCACCCTCACTATCCCTACCCCCTACATATCTGCTTCCCACTGTGCTTATCCTTGCACCCACTGATGGGCCACGTACCTTTCTACTGGCATATCTACTGGGTTACACATTTCATACATAATCCAGTGGTATACCTTCTGCTTGCCCTAGAGACATTTCCATTGCACCCAGAAATAGGTTATACAGGTATGGGACCTGTTATCCAGAATGCTTGGGACCTGGGGTTTTCCGAAAAACAGATCTTTCCATGATCTGGATCTTCATACCTTAATTCAACTAGAAAATCATGAAAACATTAAATGAACCCAATAAACTGGTTTTGCTTCCAAGAAGGATTAATTATATCTTTGTTGGAATCTAGAACAAGCTACTGTTTTATTATTACAGAGAAAAAATAAATTATGTATAAACATTTGGATTATTTGATAATGGGGTCTATGGGTAGAGCCTTTCTGTAATTTTCTGGATTACGGGTTTCCGGATCCCATACCTGTAGTCATTTTTGCACTTGCAGACAGAAGTCTATTTAACTGGTCAATTCCTCCACCTATCTGATCCCCATTGTAAGCAGCAGTCCTGCTCTCCTTTATGGCAGCTGAGATTCTAGCTATCTGTATAACAGAGCATTCTGTCCCAGTGACTGCAAAGATCCAATCTGATTCCCATTGTAAGCAGCAGTCCTGCCCTGCTTTATGGCTGGGATTCTAGCTATCTGTATAACAGAGCATTCTGTCCCAGTGATTGCACAGATCCTATATGTTTATAGCAGTCCTGTCCTGCTATATTCGTCATTTACCAACCTATGGCCCTCCAGCTGTTATAAATACTAATAGGTGGACCTTGTAATTAAAAGTAAATGGGCTGGAGCATATTTTGTCACAATAAGTAATGTGTCACAAGAGATAAGCCGCTCTCATTAATCAGAAATAATATAGATATTGTATATTTTGTGCCAGCTAACCCATATGCTGTGGCACATTCCATTGTGGATATACAGTAAGTAGCTTTGATTCCTTCCTAAGGTTCACCTTGTGCTCCCCAGTGGCCATGGGAGGAAATCTTTTGGCCTCGGGACAGGTCAGAATTGCAGAGCGGATGGGGCAGGCTTGATAGAAAATAGGTGGTATCTTAGTAAGACTGGCGTGTCTACTTAAGACCAGGAAGAGGCTGTTACTGTGGAATAGCTGATCACCATAAGAACATAAGAACATTTCTTACACTATAGCTGAACTACAATTCCCATCATCCCCTGACAGCTGTTGTAAAGCATCCTTGGAACACAGCTATGTATCTAAGGTCTAGTGATGTTGTATTAGCGACAGAAACAACTTGCCAACTACATAATCCCATCTCACACATATTCATTCTTCCAGACTTTCCCTCCTGGGATGTTTTTGGGTGGCATTTACCTCTCGTTATATTTTTTCATGTCCATTAAAATGCTATTGAGGCCCCAACTCCACTGCTCATTAAAGGTGCCCCTAGAGCTGCCAACCTTCCTTATTATCCAGTGCAAATGGCTTTGTTCTGAATATCCACATCTGCTCTGTTTATTTGGGGCCCTCAGGCATTAACTATGTAGCTTCCACTCGGCAAATATTTCTCTAGAAGTCTCCCCACTCGGAGCACTTCTGGTGAAGAAACAAGAAATACGATCTCCTTTGCTCTTACTCATGGCGCAAAAATGTTCTTGGGAGAAAAAAAACCCCAAGAGTTACTGGACCCCTGAGAATCCAATACGTGAGCCAATCAAGATAGAGCAATAACACAGCATTCCTATTGGCCTGATAAGAAACAAGATGGGTGCCAGCAGCTGCTCGGGGCCAACTGGGGCACAGTCAGGAGGCACCAGGCCTGGACTGGGAGTCAAAATAGGCCCTGCCATTCCAAGTACGCAGAGGCCCAAACAGCCCCCTACCAGCCCAAACAGCCCCCAACCAGCCCACTCTGTGGTTACTTTCTATGGAACCATACAGCAGCCCCTCTGGCATTTGCCAGAACCCACAGATTGCCAGTCCGGGCCTGGGAGGCACATTCCAGATAATTCCACATTTCTAATACTAGAGGTGCCTTTCTTCCATTTTCACCACAGTTCTTTAATTCTTACCCTAGCAACCAATCAGATTTCTGCTTTGAGCAGTTTCCTGCCGATAGACTGTTGAAAACAAACATTTAATTGGTTGCCTGTGTTACTACCTGCCCTTCCTGTACAGAGGTATGGGGCGAGTATGATGCACCTGCCAGTCCCATTCCTGCACCTGTAAAGACCTGTAATGGAACCGTCCTGTATATTAAAGGGGTGGTTCGTGTTTACAATATCTATCAGTATGTTATAGAATGGCTAATTCTAAGCAACTTTTCAATTGGCCTCCTTTTTCATAGTTTTTAAGTTATTTGCCTTCTTCTTCTGACTCTTTACAGCTTTCGAATGGGGGTCACTGACCCCTTCTAAAAACAGATGCTTTGTAAGGCTACAAATGTATTGTTATTGCTACTTTTTATTACTCATATTTCTATTCAGGCCTCTCCTATTCATATTCCAGTCTCTTATTCAAATCAATGCATGGTTGCTAGGGGAATTTGGACCCTGGCAACCAGATTGCCAACATTGTAAGCTGGAGAGCTGCTGAATAAAAAGCAAAATAACTCATAAACTGCAAATAATAAAAAATCTTTGAATATCACTCTCTACGCCATACTACAAGTTAATAAAAAGGTGAACATCCCCTTTAAATATTATCTCCTTTGTAAGAGATGTGATTTAATGTACATTTTGTTTCTTGTCTCTCCGATGAGCTGAAGAATTCCCACAATTCCCCAGGCTGTTACAGCTGTAAGGCATCAGGACAGGCCGAGCAGGTTTATTTTGTTACCCACCCGTCACATGGAATCCTGGGAAATACCAATGCTGCACAAATATATTTATATTTAACAAAAATGGGCATTTTATTCAAAATAAAGGATTTTCTTAGGCTGCTGAGAAGCCCTGGTGCCCAGGTGGGAGGCAGAATCTTTAAAGGCACAGTGTATAGGGATGTCTGTGCAATGGTATTTAGTTCAGGGCAGTTCCATTCCAAAACAGGAGTCACTCCCAGCTGTATGATTTGTATTCCAGCCCATAATAACGCCAGCACTTGTACAAGTGAATATCATAACAAGAGGCGTGAGTCAGCTAACAAAACATTCTCATATGAGTCAGTGGACAAAATTGTAACCTTTGCAAGTCCTCCCCACCTTTCCCTGATGCACACAATAGAAAGTCAGTCACATTCAAAGTCTATCAACTGATCCAAGAGCGATGGGCTAGTCTGCCAAACTGTATATCAACGCCCACCAGGGTAGCGCACTATATATTTATTAGGGTGGGGAGGGGTGTAATAAAGAGCTACATTAGGGTAACGTCTTTTAAATCCTTTATCCTAGATCAGAAATCAATCAGCTTGTTTATATAAACTATAGTAGTACTTATCTGTTATCCACTGTGTATACTGTGCTTGAATGGCTGCCCCCATGGCTACACAGCAGTTTGTTTATATAAACTATAGTAGTACTTATCTGTTATCTACTGTGTACCCTGTGCTTGAATGGCTGCCCCCCATGGCTACACAGCAACTTGTTTATATAAACTATAGTAGTACTTATCTGTTATCTACTGTGTATCCTGTGCTTGAATGGCTGCCCCCATGGCTACACAGGAGCTTGTTTATATAAACTATAGTAGTACTTATCTGTTATCTACTGTGTATCCTGTGCTTGAATGGCTGCCCCCATGGCTACACAGCAGCTTGTTTATATAAACTATAGTAGTACTTATCTGTTATCTACTGTGTATGCTGTGCTTGAATGGCTGCCCCCATGGCTACACAGCAGCTTGTTTATATAAACTATAGTAGTACTTATCTGTTATCTACTGTGTATCCTGTGCTTGAATGGCTGCCCCCATGGCTACACAGCAGCTTGTTTATATAAACTATAGTAGTACTTATCTGTTATCTACTGTGTATCCTGTGTTTGAATGGCTGCCCCCATGGCTACACAGCAGCTTGTTTATATAAATGATAGTAGTGTTTCTGAAGCAAACAAAAGCAAAAGTTGGGAGAGACTTACTGTTACTTGAAACAGAGGAGCCCAGATGATGTATAAAAAGTTGAAAATCTTTATTTAGGACATAATTACGCCTGATGCGTTTCATGCCAAGGGTGGGCACTTGCTTATAGCAAACACAGCAATTTTACCAGTGTCGGGCAACACTGCCTTATATTTGTATCACTTTAAAACACTTTCATTTATTGATGTTACTGTTCCTTTAATCCAGTGCAGGTTGCAGCCCGCTTGCAGTGAAGAGAAATAATTTCAAATATTTGTGCTGCACCATAACGTCACCTCTCAGCAATTACTAGATCATAAATAAATCATTCTCCCCCTGACCCCCACACACACCTCTAGAATCCTGCCCCCATCATCATCATCATCAGTATTTATAATTTGGATTGCAGTGAATCCCCAATACAAACTGCACTTATTATAGTGCCGCACCCTTATTCCCAGCAGAAGGAACAGTCTGCACTTGGCGAGAGAGAGAGAGAGAGAGAGAGAGAGAGAGAGAGAGAGAGAGAGAGAGAGAGAGAGATAAAGGGATAAAGGGAGGAACCTGTGCACATTCTCTTTAGATAAACCACAGTGTATGGAAAGCCCAAGAGACCTTTTACAATAAATGTGTTTCAATCATTTAACTGTACTGCATTGAGTGTCAGAGCCTACTGAGTAAGTGATTACTTTCCACCTACTTTGTACATATAGCGGAGCCCAGTTCATTGACAAGCCTAAGCTGATACAACACCTACACTATTTATCATCATCTATTCTTCACTATTGTAAGAATGGGCCCCACAGGTTCCCTGGTGAGCCACAGTGTCTGACAAGCTGTTCAGCCAATGGGAAGTATGATGATAAACACTCAATCAGAATCTCCAATCAGGTGGCATGTTGCTTAACTGCAGCCAATCATGGATGAATGATTGAAATTTCCCCAGTCAGATTACATGGTGTTATCCCTTATAATACATGAGTGATACTCAGAGTTCCCTGTATAACTCAGCCTGCAGCCTTGTGCCTTTATATGGTCACAGAACGACCCCTCAGTGACTTCTAATATCCTTATCATTTACAGTAGGGGGTACATTATCCCTTATAATACATGAGTGATACTCAGAGTTCCCTGTGTAACTCAGCCTGCAGCCTTGTGTCTTTATATGGTCACAGAACAACCCCTCAGTGACTTCTAATATCCTTATAATACACAAAAGCCATGAATATCCTGTAAATTATATCCTTATAAACGGTGAGTTCTGATGTCATCAGTTATAAACGGTGAGTTCTGATGTCATTTCTGTCACATGACTCATTAAAATTTGTGTATTATAATAAATAAAGTACCCCCAGTTGCAAAATATGAGGATATTAGAAGTTACCTCGGAGTTCCATGACCTGTATAAAAACACTCGGCCTCCGGCCTCGTGTTTTTATATGGTCATGAAACTCCTCGTTAACTTATAATATCCTTATATTTTACAAGAGGGGGTACTTTATTCACTATATCATTTACAGTAGGGGGTACATTATCCCTTATAATACATGAGTGATACTCAGAGTTCCCTGTATAACTCAGCCTGCAGCCTTGTGCCTTTATATGGTCACAGAACAACCCCTCAGTGACTTCTAATATCCTTATCATTTACAGTAGGGGGTACATTATCCCTTATAATACATAAGTGATACTCAGAGTTCCCTGTATAACTCAGCCTGCAGCCTTGTGCCTTTATATGGTCACAGAACAACCCCTCAGTGACTTCTAATATCCTTATCATTTACAGTAGGGGGTACATTATCCCTTATAATACATCATTCATACTCAGAGTTCCCTGTATAACTCATCCTAGGTCACTGAGCTTTTTTAGATTAGATAATTCCCTATAAAATGTGACTTTTACATTTGCCCTCCCTTCTTTTTTAGACACTGACAATGGCTGATATGTCATTATACATCTAAATTAGACTAACTAATGTATCATCAGCAAACCTTGGGTTGGCCCTCTGTAGTTTTAAACTTGTCAGACTGGTTTTCAGACACTAATAAACAAGCAGATAGCAAGGAACTCACTCTTCTCAAGAGAAGCCAATTGCCCCTAATGCTTAGTAACCTGCATCCAAACTGAAATGGTCACTGTACCTTTTACATTTTACAATGATCAAACGTAGGGGACTGCTCCTGCAGAATTGTGCTTAGTACAGGGGAATACCTATGCTGCCATAGTTTTATGGGATCTCTTTGTACAGACTATGAGCAAAATTAGGGGGTTGTTCCTGCAGAATTGAGCTTAGTACAGGGGAATACCTATGCTGTCATAGTTTTATGGGATCTCTCTGTACAGACTATGCGCAAACGCAGGGGGCTGTTCCTGCTGAATTGTGCTTAGTACATGGGAATACCTATGCTGCCATAGTTTTATGGGATCTCTCTGTACAGACTATGCGCAAACGCAGGGGGCTGTTCCTGCTGAATTGTGCTTAGTACAGGGGAATACCTATGCTGCCATAGTTTTATGGGATCTCTCTGTACAGACTATGAGCAAATTTAGGGGACTGTTCCTGCTGAATTGTGCTTAGTACAGAGGAATACCTATGCTGCCATAGGTTTGACTATGAGCAAACTTAGGGGGCTGTTCCTGCAGAATTGAGCTTTAGTACAGGACAATACCAGGAATAAAGGAGTAATGGCCTTTCATACATACTCTTGTACATGAACACAGCAGCAAAGCACATTTTATTGTGCAGGGCAATTATGCTTTTCCACATCCATACTACAGAGCCTGCATGCCGGATTGGCTTGTTCTTTAAGTAGTCGGCAATGGAATGGTCATGCAAGAATTAATGAAATTAATTTTTTCCCAAACCCTGTGCAAACTCCCACGCAGTCTTTTATTTAACACCCAAACAACTACTCCCTGCTCTTCCCTCCAGTCATTATCTGTGTATGAATACCTGCAGGTGGAAATAGCTTTCCCATTATGTTGCAGTTGGGCTTGATTTTTAGTTTATCTTATAGGGTTTTTAAAATCAACTTCTTTTTCCTGCAGTTTCCTGCCTAGAATTTAAACAGCTATCAAAATAGCGAAAATGAAAATTTAATATAAGCTTCATAATACTGAAATGAGAGACTTTGTAAATATAATCAATAAAAACTTCTGCATTGTTTCTGAAATAATCAAGTTTATCTTCACTATTCCTCTCTCAGCATCTGTTTCTCTTCATTCTCTCTTCATGCAGCAGTTGGGTGTCAGATATTCATTGACAGTTAGATCCAATATATCTTATAGCAGATGTATTCCTACAGCAGCATTGTATGGTGCCACGAGGGACAGGATAACCATACAAAGCTTCTCTAAACACGTTATCACATCAAGGAAACTGAGATCCATTGTTACTCACAGGTAACAATGGGCAGTATAAATACGTTTGGAGTATGTTTGGCACGGGGCTGGGAAGCAGTCACAGCAGGGAGTGTAGGTCAGATCATGCACAAGCTAAGCTCCCTATCACATTCATATAAAGTAAAAGCAGTTTCTATAAGGACCCAAAGAAAGGAAGGAAACCAAATAAACCAACAAAAAGAACATTGGAACTCTGAGCCGTGGCTGGAATTGAACCTAATACCCAAGTACTGCAGAAATTGTTCCTGTTATGTTTGAGGGAAGGGCTTTTCAGAGAATACAGAGCTACTGCTGCTTGCAAACACATACGGATATGAGCAAAGAGCATGGATCCACGGAGCTAACATTCATTGCCTGATATAATCATAAATTGTTACATGCACATAGTAGCTTCACTAATGCAACATGCACAATCCCTGCCAGATATAACCATAGGTTGTTATACGCATGTGCTAATTGCACTAACACAACATAGTCCCTGAGAATATCATATGGTATCTTCACTGAACACAGCATTTATAGTCGGTGGAAAATAGTCACAGATTGTTAAATGCACATTGTATTGTTATAAATGGAATATACATGGTTCCTATCTGACATAATCATAGATTGTTACATGCACATGGTAGTTTCACTATTGCAACATACATGGTCCTTGTAGATTTAATCACAGATTGTTACATGCACATGGCAGTTCACTATTGCAACATACATGGTCCTTGTCAGATATATAGACTGGTACATGCACATGGTAGTTTCACTATTGCAACGTACAGGGTCCTTGTCAGATATAATTACAGATTGTTACATGCACATGGTAGTTTCACTATTGCAACATACATTATATAATCATAGAGTGTTACATGCACATGGTAGTTTCACTATTGCAACATACATTATATAATCATAGAGTGTTACATGCACATGGTAGTTTCACTATTGCAACGTACAGGGTCCTTGTCAGATATAATTACAGATTGTTACATGCACATGGTAGTTTCACTATTGCAACATACATTATATAATCATAGAGTGTTACATGCACATGGTAGTTTCACTATTGCAACATACATTATATAATCATAGAGTGTTACATGCACATGGTAGTTTCACTATTGCAACATACATTATATAATCATAGAGTGTTACATGCACATGGTAGTTTCATTATTGCAACATATAAGATATAATCATAGAGTGTTACATGCACATGATAGTTTCACTATTGCAATGTACATGGTCCTTGTCAGATAAAATAACAGATTGTTACATGCACATGGTTGTTTCACTATTGCAACATACATGGTGCCTGTCAGCTATAATCATAGATTATATACACATGGTAGTTTCACTATTGCAACGTTCATGGTCCTTGTCAGATATAATTACAGATTGTTACATGCACATGGTAGTTTAAACTATTGCAACATACATGGTGCCTGTCAGATATAATCATAGATTGTTACATATACATGGTAGTGTCGCTATTGCAACATACATGATCCTTGTCAGATATAAGTACAGATTGTTACATGAACATGGTAGTTTCACTATTGCAACATACGTGGTGCCTGTCAGATATTATCATAGATTGTCACATATACATGGTAGAGTCGCTATTGCAACGTACATGATCCTTGTCAGATATAATCATAGATTGGTCCTTGTCAGATATAAATATATATTGTTACATGCACATGGTAGTTTCACTATTGCAACGTTCATGGTTCAGCTCAATGTATGAATAAGGCCCCATCAGATACAGATCTGGAAGGTGCTAATACTTCATGGTGCATGCTGAGGCAAGAACCCTCATATCTATTCTGTGTAATCTGGAGGGGGGAGTGACGGATAGAGAGGAACACGTTGTCCCCTTAGGGTAGCAGCTTCCAAAGCAATGTCAGGAAATATTTCTTACATGAAATAACTCATGATAAAACTACTCAAAGACAAACCAGGGAGGGCAATAGTAGCTCTCCTTTTTGGGTCAGCAATGCAGTGTCGCATTATTGTAGTGACCAGAGCCGGACCTGCCCCTGGGGCTCCCAAGCACAAGCAACAGAGACGTTGGGTATATTGATGATAACACCCTACTGTTTCATTTGGCTTTTTGAGGATATTAATGTAGAATTCTGCAGGTAAAATAATCTCTTCCACCTAAAAAAGACCATCCACGTGTCACTATTTTTATCATGGCACTCCCTGTGTTATTGTGAGCCCCACCCAAGGTGCGGGTGCTGCAACTTTGAAAAGAACAAAAATTGTCTCCAGGTCTAGTAACCCATGGCAACCAATACATTTGTTTCCTTTCAAACGGCAAACTCGTTTATAGGATGCCTGCTGGTTGGCAGAAAATGTTACAGCTGATATTACATTCGCCCCCTTGGGATATTATGGAACCGAAGAATGTCTTTGATACGATATTAATTGCTCTGGAGGCCGCTCAACTCACACTGGATCACATCCAGTTGGGTTACTGGAATGATCACCTTCTCTTCATCAAGAGAGAACATAGTAATGATAAATATAACTTGGAATGCAACGGTTGAGAGTCTCCTGAGAACGTTACTGCTCTCAATCTCTACATTCCAAGTTATTTTTATACTTGCTGGGTCTCTATCACCTCATTTCTGTGCCTATAGACCTGATAAAGAGAAGAAGGAGATCACTCCTCTATGTTGTATTTAAAGGGGTGGTTCGCCTTTAAATTAACTTTTAGTATGGTGTAGAGACTGATATTCTGAGATAATTTGGAATTGGTTTTCATTTTGTATTATTTGTGGTTTTGCAATTTCAGCAATCTGGTTGCCATGGTACAAATTACCCTAGCAACCATGCTTTGATTTGAATGAGAGGCTGAAATATGAATAGGAGGGGCCTCAACAGAAAGATGAGTAATAAAAAGAAGCAATAACAATACATTTGTAGCCTTACAGAGCATTTGTTTTTTAGATAGAGTCATTGACCCCCCCATTTGAATGCTGGAAAGAGTCAGAAGGAGAAGGCAAATAATTCAAAACTAAAGAAGATAAATAATGAAGACCAACTGAAAAGTTGAATTGGAAGAATTAGCCATTCTCTAACATACTAAAAGTTAAGTGAAAGACCGTCTGTTAAAGGATAAGTAAACCTATAAAATAAGTGAATGTAAAATTGATGAGGGGGTTTTTCTCAGCACGTTTGTAATTTACATTCATTATTTATTTTTCTTTAATTCCAAGATATTAAAGGATAAGTAAACCTTTAAAATAAGTGAATGTAAAATTGATGAGGGGGCTATTCTTAGCACTTTTGTCATTTATATTCATTATTTATTTCCTTTTTATTCCACAATATTAAAGGATACATGTACTGTTAATATGAATGAATTTTGTTACAACAGCGCCACCTGCTGGTCAGTTTCCCACCAGTCTGACCACCAAGTAGTCAAGGAAGTTGTCAGGAGAAAGAAAGAGGCTGCTCTGATGTTCTTCTGCTTAGGAATAAAATTAGAAACCTTTCTCAAATCTTTCCTAAGCAGAAGAACATCAGAGCAGCCTCTTTCTTTCTCCTGACAATTTCCTTGACTACTTGGTGGTCAGACTGGTGGGAAACTGACCAGCAGGTGGAGCTGTTGTCACTAAATTCATTCATATTAACAGCACATGTATCCCTTAATATCATGGAATAAAAACAAAATAAATAATGAATGTACATTACAAAAGTGCTTAGAATAGCCCCCTCATCAATTTTACATTCACTTATTTTAAAGGTTTAATTATCCTTTAAGGGATACGTGTACTGTTAATATGAATGAATTGTGTTACAACAGCACCACCTGCTGGTCAGTTTCCCACCAGTCTGACCACCAAGTAGTCAAGGAAGTTGTCAGGAGAAAGAAAGAGGCTGCTCTGATGTTCTTCTGCTTAGGAAATGTTTGAGAAAGGTTTCTAATTGTTTTCCTAAGCAGAAGAACATCAGAGCACATGCACATGTTTTAAAGGTTTTTAAAGGTTTACTTTATCCTTTAAATACTAGGGACTAGATCCACTATATGGAATTCGGAGGAATCCGAATCCTAATTTGCATATGCAAATTAGGGTCAGGAAAGGGAAAAAGTGGAAAAAATGTACTTCCTTGTTTTGTGACGAAAAGTCACATGATTTCCCTCCCCGCCCCTAATTTGCATATGCAGATTAGGATTCGGATTCAGTTCAGCAAGGCACAATCCTGCATTCGATGCATCTCTAGTCAATACATACCATGGTAATGGCACCGTGGGCAACCTCTTTCCAGATCCTTTATCTGAACAGGTCATTGTCCAAGGTCACCTTGACTAGATCAGCCTGATTTGGCCTATGACTTATGCCAAATGATCGGATCTTTCCACATATGGCATTGGTTCAGGTCCAGACTGCGATTCAACAACATAGATCTGGAATTTCAGGTACAAAAAGGCCCAAGCAGCCCAAACAAAGGAACATTAAACAGTCACTGTCTATTACAGGGATTCCCAACCTTTTTTACCCATGAGCCATGAGATGTAAAAAGAGTTGGGGAGCAACACAAGCATGAAGACGTTCCCGGAGGTGCCCCTATTGTCGCGCATCAAAATGATTGGAATGCCCATTGACTTTATTGAATTTGGACAAAATAGTTGCGCATCAAAATTAATTTGACGCCCATTGACTTCGCAATTTTTTTGGCAAATCAAAACAGCACAGATTCGCCCATCACTAATGAACAACATGTTGCTCACAAGCTACTGGTTGGCTACCACTGGCCTATGGCATTTTACAGCAGCCCCTTTGGCATTTGCCAGAATCTATAGATTGCCAGTCCAGGCCAGGTTAAGTGTTGCCATCTATCGGCTTAGTCTATGGTTATACACAGACCAACCCTCGGTGGCTGGGAAACAGAAAGCCTGTTGTGTCTCATCTGTAGTGATGGGCAAATCTGCAAAAATTCGATAAAATTCGAAAAACAGCGAAAAATTCAAGAAATGCATCGAAGACGAAATGGGCTTCAAAATTATTCTGACGCACGACAATTTTGTCACGAGCAACAATCTTTATACGCGCGACATGCGTTACAGTCACTGGGCGTCCAAATAATTGACGCGCGATAATTTTTATGCGCGTGACAATTTTTGCACCCACGACTATTTTTCATATATAAATTCATTCAGTCAGTGGGAGTCCGAATAATTTTGACGAGTGACAATTTTTTTATCTAGCAAATTCTACATGAATCCATGCCTGGTGAATACATTTTCCCATCACTTTTCATCTGACACTCTTTGTCTAGTTGTAGCCATAAAGGAATACTGCCAAACAGTTTTAATGCATCTGGGCATAGATTTACAGGGTATGGCTACTTTGCTATCCAATGTGTGGTGGCGCAATTATACTGTATATTGGGGAAAAAGCTATTCCCTTAAAGGAGAAGGAAAGCTACGGAGGCATTTTATTGCCAATAGATTAGCTGCAATAGTACAAGCTATAACACTATATTTATTCTGTAGAATGCTTTACCATACCTGAGTAAACAGCTATAGAAGCTCGCTGTTTGTTTAGGATAGCAGCTGCCATGTTAGCTTGGTGTGACATCACTTCCTGCCTGAGTCTCTCCCTGCTCACATATAGCTCTGGGCTCAGATTACAGCAGAGAAGAGAGGAGCAAACTGAGCATGCTCAAGCCCTAGCCCTGGAGGTTTATGCTGAAAACAGGAAGTCTGATACAGAAGCCCATGAGTACACAATAGAAGGAAAGAAATGCGGTGTTTCTTTTGACAGAGGACTCAGAGCAGCATTACTTTGAGGGTTTACTCGTATATTTAGGTGGACCTTTCTGATAAAGCTTAGTTTTAACCTTTCCTTTAATGCTACCTTATGCTCATAGATCAATACATTTGGGTAACCATGTATAAACTACATGTATAAACCACACAAACGGGATTTTCTTGAGTAAAACAAGTTCGCCTTGGGGAGGGCCTCGGTGTGACTCTTGGGTCATATGATCAACGGTAATAGATATTATCAGTGGTCTGACCTCTTCCCAACCCCACTCTTAGATACAGTAAGGGAAAGGGCACACCTGGCGATTCGGGGAGATTTAGTCGCCTGGCGACTATTCGGCTCTTCTTTGGAGCGACTAATCTCTGAGAACGGCTTCCCCGTGTCTTCTGTCGGCTATAAAGAATAAACGCCTGCGGCATGGCACACGCGGTGCTTCATTTTCCGAAGTTGCCTCAAGAGGAAACTTCGGCGACTTCGGAATACAAAGCGCCGCTGAAGACACGGGGGGGGGGGGGAAGACACCGTGAAGCCGTTCTGGTAGATTAGTCACCCCAAAGAAGAGGCAATTAGCCGCCAGGCGACTAAATCTCTCCGAATCGCAAGGTGTGCCCTTACCCTAAGGATCAACCAGGTAGCCAGGCAAGAGGGGACCTTAGCATTTCTTCTCTTGTCTATTGTATCTGTGCACTGATTATATCTTCGTATCTGTTCCCTTTTATGCAGGAAAGACAAAGTAGTGAGAGTAATGAACATTGTATATAATGGCAAAGTTTGTGCCAATGCCACATAGAAAAGTATATACGGTACTACTCAAAAATAACTAATAAGTAAAAAATTCTAAATCTGATATTAAATTAATCTGAGAGGATTTACTCACAGTTCACCCCAGTCCCAGGGTGCAAGTCCAGAACAGCATTTCAAAAAAGATGTGAGGACCTCCAATAGTAAAGAAGCAATTAGTTAAAAAATTAATTTTTTAACTAATTTAACTAACATTTTTATTAGGACATAAAAACCTAACGCGTTTCGTGCCTGTTGGGGCATTAACTCATAGAAGGGGCTATGGCTGTCATTTTTGTTTTGCCTAAAACAGAGAGTAAAGTATTAACCTACTTCTTTAGAATGTTTGCAAAAGGCTATTGCCTCTAAAAGGTTCATATAGAGACAAACTAGCTCACCTGTAGGCACAGTTAGTGTCCCCCACCTGCACTGTTGCAACATCTTTTTTCATGCAAATCTCACCTTGTCAAAATTAGATTAAAATATATTTTATTATTTCACCGGACAATGCAAAGAATTCTCCAAGAAAGATTTGGCTAAATACAGGATAGTGGTTCTGTTAGACACATGGTTCCACTGTGGGGGCTGAACAGATGCAATGGTCTTACAGCCTTGTGTCTTTATATGGTCACAGAACCCCTCAGTGACTTCTAATATCCTTATCATTTACAGTAGGGGGTACATTATCCCTTATAATACATGAGTGATACTCAGAGTTCCCTGTATAACTCAGCCTGCAGCCTTGTGCCTTTATATGGTCACAGAACCCCTCAGTGACTTCTAATATCCTTATCATATACAGTAGGGGGCACATTATCCCTTATAATACACAAGTAATACTCAGAGTTCCCTGTATAACTCAGCATGCAGCCTTGTACCTTTATATGGTCACAGAACCCCTCAGTGACTTCTAATATCCTTATCATTTACAGTAGGGGGTACATTATCCCTTATAATACATGAGTGATACTCAGAGTTCCCTGTATAACTCAGCCTGCAGCCTTGTGCCTTTATATGGTCACAGAACCCCTCAGTGACTTCTAATATCCTTATCATATACAGTAGGGGGCACATTATCCCTTATAATACACAAGTAATACTCAGAGTTCCCTGTATAACTCAGCATGCAGCCTTGTACCTTTATATGGTCACAGAACCCCTCAGTGACTTCTAATATCCTTATCATTTACAGTAGGGGGTACATTATCCCATATAATACATGAGTGATACTCAGAGTTTCCTGTATAACTCAGCCTGCAGCCTTGTGCCTTTATATGGTCACAGAACAACCCCTCAGTGACTTCTAATATCCTTATCATTTACAGTAGGGGGTACATTATCCCTTATAATACATGAGTGATACTCAGAGTTTCCTGTATAACTCAGCCTGTAGCCTTGTGCCTTTATATGGTCACAGAACAACCCCTCAGTGACTTCTTATATCCTTATCATTTACAGTAGGGGGTACATTATCCCTTATAATACATGAGTGATACTCAGAGTTCCCTGTATAACTCAGCCTGCAGCCTTGTGCCTTTATATGGTCACAGAACCCCTCAGTGACTTCTAATATCCTTATCATATACAGTAGGGGGCACATTATCCCTTATAATACACAAGTAATACTCAGAGTTCCCTGTATAACTCAGCATGCAGCCTTGTACCTTTATATGGTCACAGAACCCCTCAGTGACTTCTAATATCCTTATCATTTACAGTAGGGGGTACATTATCCCTTATAATACATGAGTGATACTCAGAGTTCCCTGTATAACTCAGCCTGCAGCCTTGTGCCTTTATATGGTCACAGAACAACCCCTCAGTGACTTCTAATATCCTTATCATTTACAGTAGGGGGATGTTACTCCATATATATTCATAATCAACACTCCAGACAACACTCTCCATATGAAGCCATTCCCATTACTCAGGACTGTACCACATCTATTAGCTGCATGGTTACAAACAAACAAACATAATTATTGTATGAGGTGAGTAATCAATCGAAATGGAATTTAAAATGAAAAGACACGAATAGCCCAGTCATAGTTGTCACCACAATGTGGTTAGGAATAGGTGTGTCTCCCATTGTGCGAGACAAAAGGAAGACACTTATGTGGTTCAATGGTTAAAATATTATGCAAACCTCTCTGCAAAGATCTGATCCGAAACTGTAGCACTTATGCAAAACTGAATATTTATATTCATTCCTGATCGGGCCTTGCCCAATTATTGTTGTGGAACAACAAGAAACAGACAGAATGTCCACTACTTTAAATAGACTTTTAATTCATATTTGTAGTATTTTATCTGGTGTCCAACTGCCAGGGTCTCATTAAAGGATAAGTAAACCTTTGAAATAAATAAAATGGATGAGGGGGCTATTCTTAGCACTTTTGCAATTTACATTCATTTTTTTTTAATTTCAAGATATTAAGGGATACATGTACTGTTAATATGAATGAATTTTGTTCCAACAGCGCCACCTGCTGGTCAGTTTCCCACCAGTCTGACCACCAAGTAGTCAAGGAAGTTGTCAGGAGAAAGAAAGAGGCTGCTCTCATGTTCTTAAGCTTAGGAAAAAAATAGGAACATGGAAGTGCACAGGAATGACTGATGATCCTACACAAACAATACAGCAAGATTGATCCTATATTACCAGTGATGTTGGCCAACCTAAGCCATGCCCAAGAGCTTATTCCAGCATCTGAAACATGCACCAGTTGCCATTCAGCTTATAATCATCCCCTCAATATATGACTTGACCATGAACTGCAAAACAGAAGCGGGGACCTTTAGTGGGCAATATTTTCCAAGTTCATTGTCCTTTTAATCTTGTCTAGCTAGGGTATCATTTACCTAACTTGATGGAAGTCCCTTGAGAACTTTAAAAAGACATTAGACAATTAACTTGAAAAATGTTCTCAATCATTAAACCAGTTTTAACCATTCACGGATGTCCTATATCATGCAGAAGGGGCTGCCCAAATTTAGAACATGATCTATCACAACACCTAAAGCTGGTGGCCAGCAGATCAAAGCTAGCAAGCACTATTCCCAAACAATGATTGGACCACTCTTCTGAGTATGTCCCACTACTCTGCATTATTTATCTTTTTGTTTTCAGTAATGCAATGAAGTTACATGGTAACAGTCTAATTCTGGCCTCAGATTGACAGATATGATCCCTTGGTGAGGTCACCAACTGGGTGACTACCTTTGTCTAATTAAGTTACCTAACTGGTGGTCCAAATCGAGCTGATCCAAAAGGCTTGGTCTTAAGGTTCATGGTTGGATCTATGCTTAGCCATTATGAGAGGACTGTATCAATGGCCCAATGAGATCCTCACCCAGTGGAATTTTTTCAAACCAATGGCCCAATGGGATCCTCACCCAGTGGAATTTTTTCAAACCAATGGCCCAATGGGATCCTCACCCAGTGGAATTTTTTCAAACCAATGGCCCAATGGGATCCTCACCCAATCGGATTTTCAATAAGCAGGCTATCGTCCCATACACTTTGGAGTAGACAAGTTAATGGCCAATGATGGAACATTTATAGCTACATTAATGCTTTGAAGTGACACAACAACACTAAAGTCGGTGTTCCCCTCTCAATAGCCATGTATTGCACAATCACAAACCTACAGAAGCTAGGTTAAGTTCAAATTCAATCCAAAGAACAAGAATAAGAGCAAGGCTATTATTTTGGAATATATATTTTGATGCACAGCAGGCTACAATAACCCAACGTGATAGGCTTTAACAGACCGTGCCATGCAATTAATCTCAGACCAACACTAAAACCAACACAAAAAAAGAAAGTTATAAGCAGTTTCCTTAAGGCAAAGAGAGGCAGACTAACCAGAACACCAATCTTGTTCTTCCTCTTCATCCGAAATCTGTTCCCTTCATAACAACTGTCACATCCTCGCCCTACCAAATCGTTATTCTGCAATCCCGTTCTAGTTGTAAAAACAAACTTGTGGCTCGCTCTGGCACACTGGCCATTGTTTCCCAGACAAAAGATCATTTTTCTAGGACAGGGAAGGGAGGCGTTCTCATTGGGAACTGAGCCACTAGGAGGAATGTGGCCAACAATGCTTTAGATAAATAATCAACATGTCTCAGGACTGGGCATAAAGCTGGGGCATAGGTCTGGCAAAACTCAAGTGATAAAGTACAGTGATTTGGAGAAGTGTGAAGACTCACATACATACGTACAATCCATCATGTGAACAATTAAAGGGTGAGTTTGGAGATCTGAGATTCAGAATAGGCCCTGGCATGTCAGGTTCACTGAGGCCCAAACAACCCCAGTGCGGTCCAAATAGTGGCTGTCTATAACATCTTGCAGCAGGCATTTACAGATTACCAGTCCTGGAATGGACCTCATGGTCCTGTTGATGGCATTCTGGATTCTCAACTAGATAACACAATATATGAGACTCGTTGCCATGTTTAATGCTTTTAAAGATAAAAGGCAAGTCTCTAAATTAGACTTCGTATATTCCCAATGTGGACTGGCCCATCAAGATTCCAAGAAAACTCCAGGAGGACCTAGTTCCTCCTTCCTATACAACCCTTGAACGTGTAAACCGATACCATGACCATTTTTATATGAGAACAAAGAGGAGATTTGGAGAATTTGAAGGATACGAGAGTATGTAAAGAGAAGAGGCTAGGAGAATAAAGAAGGAGGCAAAATACTTTAGAGGGGGGTCTGGGGTCCATGTTTTTTGCTGGGCCTCAGTCGAGCTCTGTATGTTCTTACCTGGGTCGGACTGGAGCCTTGGGGGCCCACTTGGGTTGCAAAATAAAGGGCTCTCCTGGCAGTCCCCAGGCCCCCATGACCTCTAAACTCCCAGCACGCACATGTGTGAAAAACTACACCATGCTCAAAAAAACACTGCATGTGCGGGGAAAAAAGCTGCACCGCAGTGCAAACAGCTGGCCAGCCACAGGTATACCGGGGCCCACCAGGTTTTTTCCCGGTATCCCGTCTGCCCAGTCCGACCCTGTTTCTTACTTCAATATGCCCAGACTAAATTATCCATTGTCCAGCCAATTTTATGCAGTAGCTGTAGTGCTACGTGTAAGTTTGGGCAGCTGTCAATGAGAACTTCAGGGCAATGCCACTAAGTGCAGACCATAATGGATGTAAGAAACTGTGTTAGCTTCCCAATCCCAGCAAGTTAGGGGTAGTGATGGGCGAATTTATTCGCCAGGCGTGAATTTGCGGCGAATTTGCTCGATTCGCCGCCAGTATATAAATTCGCGAAAATTCGCGGCAAAAATTCGCTGGCGTATAAAAAAAAATTGGTTTCGGGAAAACGGGCGCCGGCGTCAAAAACGAGACGCCGGCGCCGTTTCGCGAATTTTTTTTTCGAATCGAAGCGGCGCAAATTCGCCCATCACTAGTTAGGGGTGTAACTATAAAGGAAGCAGACCCTGCTAGGGGTCTGAAAAATGATTTGCTGTGGGGCCCAGCAGGCCTGGACTGGGAGTCAAAATAGGCCCTGCCATTCCAAGTACACAGAGGCCCAAACAGCCCCCTACCAGCCCACACAGCCTCCTACCAGCCCACTATATGGTAACTTTCTATGGAACCATACAGCAGCCCCTCTGGCATTTGCCAGAACCCACAGATTGCCAGTCCGGGCCTGGGGCCCAGTAATATATAGTTACACCCCTGCAGCAAGTGAATAAATTATTCTCCAATCTTGTTTCAGGGTAATTAGTGAAACATGATAAAATCCTGAAAAAGTGACAGCCCTGTAGTTTAGGAACTATTCAGATACACAAATATTTCCCTAGAATTGACTTGCTAAGGTTTGTATGGGGGGAAATAGGCCTCAGATCTGATTTTACGGAGTTCTGCAGGTTTATAAAGATTTATATTAATCCCTTTCCATACCACCCGAGTATAAATGCATCCATCACCGTGCAGATTATAGGCGGAAAAGTAGTTTGGGACATCAGTAAACAGCCCCTCACGTGAGCCTCTGATCTGATGCCCGTGGGGCAGGGACACAGGGGGATTTGTTCACAGTCAGGGGAAAGTCTGCAATCAACGCAGAGCCTCCACTTACAAGAATGTTCTTGCCACCCACATAGATAGAGCCAGGCTAGAGCCTATAAATACAGAAATATGATTCCAAAGCCATGTTCCTGCCATGTCCCTAAACAAAGCCCAGAAGAACACAGCAAATTATGATTTATAATGATGTTAAAGGGTGGTCCCCTTTCAATGTAACATTTAGGGGGTTATTTATTAAACTCCAAATGCCCAACTCAAAAAATTCTAGTTTTCATTACTATAAAAAACCTTAAATTATTAAGCCCAATGCTGCAAAAAATTAGAATACCGAAACTCCGGCATCTCGGAGCTGCCGAGGTTGCATATAAGTCAATGGGAGAGGTCCTTATCCTGTTATACCGAAAATCTGACTATAAAAAATATAGCAATTGGGGAAATAAATCCAAAAAATCATACGATTTCGATTTTCGCTCGATTTTATCTAGTTTTTCCCCGATCTGATTAAATAGTGCTTTTTTTAATAATAAATAAAGTCAAATCGTGGATTCTAGTTTGGTCAGACTTTTTTAAATAAAATACTCGGATTTTGACAAATAAGGTCCCCCATGTGCTATAGAATGGCATATTTTAAGCAACTGGTCTTCATTTTTTTTATTATTTGCCTTCTTATTTAGCCTTCTTTCTTAGCCTGGTTGCTGGGGGGGTCACTGACCCCCAAGCCAAAACACTATTATCATTTTAGTACCAAAGACCCTTCCAAACAAAGATGCTGAGTACAATAGAATGAGCCAGGCTACGAAATAGCAATGAAACTCTAATCTCTTAGGAAACTTGAGACAAAGATTCCTTGGAATTTGGAATGTGCAAATAAATAAGGATCTATGTGCCAGATACAGTTGGTTCTGACCCCCCCCCCAACCTCCAAATTTACAGTTTGGCCCTATTATATAAATATTAGACTACACAAAATGAGAAAACAAATGAGCTTCATTTTAGGCAGCTGCTCAGCTTTAAATCACAGGTACACACCCAGCTGTCTAGTGTCCCTTTCCCACATCACAGTGCGTGTGCAACACACCCAAGTGTCAGTTCTGCAGGATCAAACTCTCTTCACATTGGGGGCGGGAGAAACGAGATGTGCAGCAGTGCAGCGAAATGTTTCTGCAATGAGGTTGATTTAAAAAGGGGGGCCCAGGGTAACTGGAAAACTAGTAACTTGTATATTGTGCGGCAGAGCTGTTCGGCCCATGGTATAGGTCAGCAGCTGACCAACAGAGCTTACAATCAATGTTTTGGGACAGAGACATCATCTATTTATAACCAGCAGATGGTGCTGTTCCAATGGCTGTCTATCTAGAGCACCAAGATAAATATTAAAGCTGCTTCTGTCCATGTATAATTTCATTTATAAAGATAAGGAATGTTCTGTGCAAACAATTAGCTATAACCTCATATTGTATGGCCGCTTCAATATCCTGCCGCACTTTATATTTAGCTTTTGTCCCCCATACAGCTGTGTTTAAAGAGAACTAAAATAACATAACCCACCTGTATGCGGAAAATAAAAATGGCTCTCAATAATCTACAACCTCATAACTTTACTGTATAAGCAGCTCAGATCCATGGGCATAAGAACAAGATAGGACCCGCTAGGCAGATTTTTTGAGATATCACAACATTAACACAGATGTTAGAATTAAATGCCCAAGTGCACAGGGTTACATTTAGCATTTAGCAGCCAATGGGATCAGCCTTTCACACACTCCCTATAGATCATAATAGGATAATTGTCCTTATGGATTCCCAGTCTCATGAGTATGTACAGGGCAAAAGGCTGAGTGTGGGAGAACAACCCCCTATATACACAAGAGAGAGAGAGTACAGTCACCCTCTACAAAAGGTATTTATAATGTCTCCTACGCTGGAGTCAGAACCAGCAGTGCAGAGAACAGGAACAGACATACAGATACTGCATTTACAGCTGTAAATGTGTTCCATTGTATGTGCACCCTTGTGTATACAGCCGGGCTGAGCTCTGGGGTGTATGAATGTGAATTAGTGTCGGTGCAGTAGAAGGGCAGAAGTGTATTTAGAGAAGGCGTGTAGCTGGGAATCCAATAAATGACTCCATAAAATGTACATACAAACAATTCCCATATTTACATATAGCCCAGTAGCCTTTCTGCCATAAGTTGGCATGGTCTGATTGCCGGCTGTATGCCGCCCATGCACCCTACTTAGGGTTGCCACCTTTTCTGGAAAAAAATACCGGCCTTCCCTATATATTTATCTTTTTTCCCTATTAATAACATTGGGATCAACCATCATTTTTACTGGCCAACCCAGTAAAATACCGGCCAGGTGGCAACCCTAACCCTACTCTGTGTATTAAAGGCTTAGATGCCAAGTAAAAGCCAGTTACTGCACACCACTGCAGCTTTCTGGGTTTTAGGTTAAAACTAGCTTCCAATAAGAGTTCATAAACACATTGCTCCTTCTTTGGGCATTTAACGAGTGGTCCAAGAGCTTGCAATCTACTGTATACGTATATGAAGCTATGTCAGAATGAAAGGGCATTGCCAGTAAGATGCCCCAGAGTGAGATACTCACGCTTTGGGTGGTGGTTGAGAATTGGGACTGTATTTGTTCCGTTTCTTAAACAAGGAACTCATGGTTCTGCCGCTGCTACTGGGTTAATGCTGTCTGGGTGGGTAGTGTTGGTTCTTCTGGGTTTTGGGTAGTTTTCTTGGAATCTGATGTTCTGGAGAGTCTGCAGGTATCAGGTCCTATAGAGTGCTGTACAGGTGCTGTAGGGTGACACCAGCCACTATAAGGTGCCACCAGGTCCTGCGCTGTCGTGGGACACCTGTAGGTGCTGAAACAGAGTTTGGGAGTAGAAGCTACTCAATGTTGTCTGAAAATCTTGCTGTACAGGTAGGAGAGGGGCAGGGCCTGGAGGGGCTGGGACGTGGGAGGAGCACATGACAGGTGGGCAGGTACACACAGACTGTACCTATGGCAGATTTAAAGGGACAGACATAACTGCACTGCCAGTCTCTGTACGTGAGCAGAGAAGGAGCAATGTTTCCAGTGCTGTGCAGAAAACAAGGACGACAATGACACTTTAGGTTTGGCTGAAGCTGGATATGCCTGATAATGGATTTATATCTCACACCCCTATCCTGTGTTAGCTCAAAGCCAGCTGTGCAGCAGGGAAGGGGTTAACTCCTAGTGGAGTGCAATAGCAGGTGTGGCACCCAGTGACAGCTCCAGGCTGGCTAGTGAGGGGTGGGAGGGGTGCATACCACAAGCACAGGAGGGGCTGCATCTGACATCCTAAAAATGCCTAAACTTCTCACACCAGCCTGGCTTGTTGTGCAGCTTGATTTGTAAATAGGGATCATTTCTCCAGTACGGTGTCTGCATGGGTTGGGGGTTGCTGCCCAGACTGCCACATATATATCATAACATGTAGATAATATATAGAAGCATACCCTGTCAGACCAGATTTATGTTTAATAATGGGTGGTCATACTACTGTCCTGCAGCTGCATGCTGGGAATTGTAGTACAACAATACTACTTGTCCTGGCACCCTGCTGGAATATCCCCAGCCCACTGTTGCACCTAATCCCCCACCTGCACACTCGCTCTGTTGGTGGAAATGTATCAATTAAGGTATAATTTTTCAAGTGAGAATTGCTCCAGAATTGCTCAGCAGGTCGCAATTACTGCACAGGAAAAAGCCAAGCCATTGATTGGTTACTGGTGGAGTGGTTGACAAGTAGCCAGTCTCTTGTGTGACAGTCCTCCAGCCTCTGCTCTGGCAAGTCACATAGGGCCAGTGTTGGGCTGGGATGCCAGGGGCCCACCAGCAAACCTTAGGCCGTGGGGCTACCAGAAAACCTTAGACCGTGGGGCTACCAGGAAACCTTAGACCGTGGGTCTACCAGGAAACCTTAGATTGTGGGCCCACCAGAAAACCTTAGACCGTGACCCTACCAGTAAACCTAAGCCCGTGACCCCACCAGAAAACCTTAGACCATGACCCTAACAGAAAACATTAGACCGTGACACTACCAGAAAACCTTGGACTGTGGGGCTACCAGAAAACTTTAGACCATGACCCCACCAGAAAACCTTAGACCATGACCCCATCAGAAAACCTTAGTCTGTGACCCCCACAGAAAACTTTAGACCATGGGCCCACTTTCCAAACTATTATTCCTCTACTCCTCAATCAACCTTTTTATTCTCCTAGTCTTTTATAGTCTTTTATAACTATTTACTATATTCTTTCATTATTAAGCATTTCTCGAATAAAGAAATAGGGAATGACCATGAAATAGGCTAAATGGTAAGAAGCAAGTGTCTCACTGACACCTGGGCCCAGCGGGAGTTTTTCTGGTATCCCAGTGGCCCAGTCCGACACTGCATAGGGCCGCTTGTTTCTAACCGGCTACTTTCAGAAGCCCCCGAAGCAGCCCATTTGTCAGCATCTGCCTCAGCATTGTCTGTCCTCTGGGACTAAATGTGCAATAAATGTGGGTTAATGAGACATCTGAGAAGCCAGTGCCATTGCCAGTGTGGGCAGGGCGTGGCACCAAATGCAGAAATAAAAATCTCATTATGCAGATAGGCTCATCAAACCATCTATTAATGATTAGAAAAGCTTGTTAATATACAGTAAATTGTGCTAATTGAATGGTCCCACTCCCATGATTAGGGATAGGAAGCTGCTAGACCACTTCCATTCCAGAAATTCAGATTCATAGGATTTTGTAAACAGGTTTATCAGCTTACGGATATTTGTCCCTATTTATAGGTAAGTCCCCACTTCTACCACCAACCCACCCCCTAACAGGCATATCATTCATACGTGCAAATTAGGGGACACCTATCTTACACCCATTACTGCTACATGCAGTGCAAGACCCATGACACAAGCACTTCTTAAATGCAAACTAATGGGGGTGCTTTTGTATAATGAATGACCCCTATGGTCCTTTGTGCTCAGTTTGTGCCCATTTCGTGCCCAGTGAGCTTCTTGCTTTGTAGATAAGGTCCCCAGACCAGTTATTACCTGCAAAGATCAAACAGGCCCCAGAAAAAACAGTATCAGTTCATAACTGTTCTAACCTGAAGTAATAACGGGTCATCCAATCTCAAATTAATATAATCATTAATCATCCAGGGTCAATGTATGTCCTGTGTGTAGATTATTTCATAAACAGATAAAAAAGTAAGATTTGGTAATGTCCTTAAAATATAAAACAAGAATAACAGCGCGCCATGTCACAATTTCTCTTATTTAAGGCCCAGACTAGGGGTAGGCAGACTAGCGCCCCCCACTGTTGCACCCTAGGTGCTACCCCTAGTTCTGGCCCTGAGTATAACTCACCTGCACACCTTCCAACCTGCCCTCAAATTCAGTAAATTTTGTCTAAATCTGCCAAAAACGACTGTAATTCAGACTCTGGATTTGGTTCATCCATAATGTAAACTGGAGGGCTGCAGGATTATGATCCAGAAAATGAAAAATATGTTGAAGTGGTGTCTGGGATCCATCACCTAAAGATAAGACAGATATGAAATGTAATAACGGCAATGGGCCTATGCAGAGAATCTCATCAATTGAGATCTGTCAGAAATGTACATTGTATTATTGTCACTGTCAGACTGGGACACCAGGGGCCCATCCAAAAACCTTAGATCAGGGGCCCACTCTCAATACTAATATTCTTCATCTCCTCATTCAGCCTTTATTCTCCTAGTCTGTTTTCTTTATACTATAATTAAATATTCCATCTATTTAGCCTTATTGTTCTCATAGAAATAGGGAATGACCATGAAATTAGGGATGCACTGAATCCAGGATTCGGTTCGGGATTCGGCCAGGATTCGGCCTTTTTCAGCAGGATTCAGATTTGTCTGAATCCTTGTGCCTGGCCGAACCGAATCCGAATTTGCATACGCAAATTAGGGGTGGGGAGGGAAAGCACCTGACTTTTTGTCACAAAACAAGGAAGTAAAAAATGTTTTCCCCTTCCCACCCCTAATTTGCATATGCATATTCGGATTTGGTTCGGTAAGCGGCCGAATCTTTCTCAAAGGATTCGGGAGTTCGGCCGAATCCAAAATAGTGGATTTGGTGCATCCCTACATGAAATAGGACAAAAGTTTAGCAGCATGAGGGCCCACTGACACATGGACCCACTGGGAGTTTTCCTGGTATCCCTGTGGGCCAGTCCAACACTGATCATTGTTCTGCACTTTGGATTCTAGAATGTTCTGGGTAAGCATGCTCCTCATGGAACAGATGTTGGCCCAAATGCCTCATCCCACTGTAGCCTCCATGTTGTAGACAGCTTGACAAAATTCAATCCCTATGATTCATACAACTGCTCCCATCAGTACCTGACACACATTTACTCAGATCCCTTACTCCTACATTCAATAGCGGCCCCCAGTTCGGTTAGAAATATGGCATGACTGGCATGACTGACTTGTAAATCACAGTACATCTGCTTTTACTCCAAATCTTATTTAAGGTCACTTTAAATATTTTGGTTAGTCTCTGTACCACTACTACTTCAACTTGGCCCTGAACATGTGGCTCCAAAATATCAACTCCTCCTCCAAATGTGGCTCCAAAATATCAACTTCTGCAAATGTGTCTCCAAAATATTAACTCTCCCTGTACAAGACACTTCAAAGTATCAACTCCTTCTGCAAATGTGGCTCCAAAATATCATCTTCTCCTGTATATGTTGCTCCAAAATATCATCTTCTCCTGTATATGTTGCTCCAAAATATCATCTTCTCCTGTATATGTTGCTCCAAAATATTATCTCCTTCTGCACACGTGGCTCCATAATGTCAATATCTCCTGCACACGTGGCTGCACAATATCAACATCTCCTGCACATGTGGCTCCAAAATATCATCTTCAACTGTACTTTCGGCTCCAAAATATCAACTCCTCCTGCAAATGTGACTCCAAAATAGCAACCCCTCCTGCACATGCTGCTCCAAAATAACAACTCCTTTTGTACAGGTTGCTCCAAAAAATCATCTTGTTCTGCACATGTGGCTGCAAAACACCATCTTCTCCTGCACATGTGGTTGTAAAACACCATCTTCTCCTGCACATGTGGTTGTAAAACACCATCTTCTCCTGCACATGTGGTTGTAAAACACCATCTTCTCCTGCACATGTGGTTGTAAAACACCATCTTCTCCTGCACTTGTGGCTGCAAAACACCATCTTCTCCTGCACATGTGGTTGTAAAACACCATCTTCCCCTGCACTTGTGGCTGCAAAACACCATCTTCTCCTGCACATGTGGTTGTAAAACACCATCTTCTCCTGCACATGTGGCTACAAAACACCAACTTCTCCTTCACTTGTGGCTGCAAAACACCAACTTCTCTTGCACTTTTGGCTGCAAAACACCATCTTCTCCTGCACTTGTGGCTGCAAAACACCAACTTCTCTTGCACTTTTGGCTGCAAAACACCATCTTCTCCTGCACTTGTGGCTGCAAAACACCAACTTCTCCTGCACTTGTGGCTGCAAAACACCAACTTCTCTTGCACTTTTGGCTGCAAAACACCAACTTCTCCTGCACTTGTGGCTGCAAAACACCATCTTCTCCTGCACATGTGGCTGCAAAACACCAACTTCTCCTTCACTTGTGGCTGCAAAACACCAACTTCTCTTGCACTTTTGGCTGCAAAACACCATCTTCTCCTGCACTTGTGGCTGCAAAACACCAACTTCTCTTGCACTTTTGGCTGCAAAACACCATCTTCTCCTGCACTTGTGGCTGCAAAACACCAACTTCTCTTGCACTTGTGGCTGCAAAACACCAACTTCTCCTGCACTTGTGGCTGCAAAACACCAACTTCTCTTGCACTTTTGGCTGCAAAACACCAACTTCTCCTGCACGTGTGGTTGCAAAACATCAACCCCTCCTGTACACATAACTCTAAAACATCAACTTTTCCTGTGGTTTTATAATATCAAATCCACCTGCACACATGACTACAATACCTCAATGCCTCCTGCACATGTGGTTCCAAAATATCTACTATTTTCTGAACATTGGGCTGCAAAACAGCACATGCATATACAAAGCAGCCTTTACTTATGAAACTGTTTATGTTACACTTATAGAGCAGAATATTTTGTTTATTGCTAGAAGGCACTGGTTTATTTTCACTATTGCAAGTTGACTTGGCTAACCATCTGTATTCTCTCATGAAAAAGGAGCCGCAAGCATGTAGAACACATATATTTAATTAATATGATTAGATGATGAGTTCTTAAACAAAACCCTGCTAATAATTGAATACAGATCAATGTAGGGATGGCAGGCTTAGGACACAGTGTATATACTGTATATTGATGGCAATTTGTCACCCTTAGTAGACAATACGATATGAGGATAGAGCTTATGGCTGGTGTAGAACAGGCACAATGGATATTCCCAGAACTCTTTGGCCTTAGAGTTTGTAAAAGACACAGTGATGTATATTTGTTTTTACTCTGCGCTTAAGAAGCTGTCCATTATACATGCCAACCTCTCCATGTGTTATCAACAGAAGCCATATTGGTCTGGACAGGGCTGTATTAAATCAAGAGAGGCTTGGACTTGCAGTTTAGGAATGGGTGATTGATTCAAGTTCTTAGGCTCTTACTTCACAGGCAGAGACATAAAGAGAAACGTTCCCCGGAAAGCTTTCACTGAGCCCATGCTTATGTTTCAGCATTTTATTAAGTCTTGCCCTTTGCCAGGGAATGTTTAACACTGAGCAGGGAGCTTGGCATTTAGAAGGGAATCTACAAAACTGACTAATGAGGTTTAATGCAGAAAAGTGCAGTGGATGGGTTTTATTATTGTTTTTTGGGGTCTTCCAGGGAACTGTCTCTCCTGTTTGATCAAACATGTAAGGTTTACAATACTGGAGAATATTTACTCATTTGGTTCATACGTGAAAATGATTGGTCCATATTAATATTGAGTTCCCTTGCCTGGGTCTATAAATAAAAAAATGACATTGTATGCAAGGCACCAATGTTATCTCTACACGAAAAATGTCTGGACGCTCCTCACATGACCCGAATATTGTGCAAATCGAACTTTATCTTGCGCCTTAAATAATAAAATGTGCTTTAGGTATGTGATAATGATCATTTCCAAGAAGCCACTTCACTTCAGACTGACAAAAAGTAAATCAAATCTTTGTGACCTCGACATGCCTGTCTATGGACTTGGCTCAAGGGTCACTTCTGACCTTGTTGCGGCATAAAGAAGCCTTTAGGACAGTAGTTGCTTCAATGTAAAAATCACAAGACGTTACTAATAAGTTGAGTGGTATATATAGTAATACTAACCACAGGTGTACCCTGCCCTGGGGAAGATGAGTGATATATATGGAATGAGTGCCCACAGATGTACCTTGGCCAGACAGAGGACAAGTTGAGGAGTACATATGGTACATACTCTGACCAACCAGAGGGCATGCTGAGTGGTACATAAAGTATGAGTAACCACAGATAACTCTTTGCCAACCTGAATGCATGCTGAGTGGTACACAGAGAATAAGTAACCACAGATGTATATTGGTCAACCACAAGACCACATACAGAATAAGTTACTACAGAAATACCTTTGATAACCAGAAGGCATGGTAAGTGGCACATAAAGTATGGATAACCACAGATATATCTCGGCCAATCAGAAGGCATGGTAAGTGGCACATAAAGTATGGATAACCACAGATATATCTTGGCCAATCAGAAGGCATGGTAAGTGGCACATAAAGTATGGATAACCACAGATATATCTTGGCCAATCAGAAGGCATGGTAAGTGGGACATACAGACTAAGTAACCACAGATATACAGGTACCTTGGCCAACCTGAATGCATGCTGAGTGGTACATACAGAATGAGTAACTACAGAAATACTTTGATTAACCAGAAGACATTATAAGTGGTACATAACATATGAATAACCACAGATATACATGTATCTTGGCCAACCAGAAGCTTAGTGGTAAATACAAAATAAGTGACCAAAGATGTACCTTGGCCAACAAGAGGGCATAATGAGTGATAATGAAAGTGCTGCACATGTGGCTCCAGAATGTCATCTCCTGCACTTGTGGCTGCAAAACACCAAATCTCCTGCACTTGTGGTTGTAAAACATCAACCCCCCTTTACACATAACTCTAAAACATCAACTTTTCCAAAGATGTACCTTGGCCAACAAGAGGGCATAATGAGTGATAATGAAAGTGGTACCTTGGCAATATCCATATAAGAAGATAGATAGAGCTTTTTTTTCTACTATTTTAGACCTATTTTACTTATAACATCTTGGAGTCTTCATATGAGACCCTCATATCTAGCAGATATTCATATGCAAATGCCAACAGCAGAACAGAGACATATCCCAACACCAGCTGAATATAGTAATAATGTAGAAGAGGCTTCATTTCTAAGCAAAATATTTACAAGTGTCAATAGAACTTGCCAGACACAATAAAATCAACCAAAACAGCCGCCTACTCTGCTCGACTTCAAAGTCAAATTAATTATAGACGTAACTGTGACAATATCCTTTTCCGTTCCTTAGCAGCCAACAATGAAGTCGAACAAGAAAGAGATATGTTTGCGTGAGAAGTTTAGAGAAAAAGAGATCTAAATAGGTGTTTCTTCCGTTCAGATTGAGGGGGAAGCTTTGCCAGTCTGTTGTGTAATTGATGGGGAGTTTCTTAATAGTCACTTTGGGGCTTCTGTACCAATGAAACCATAACCACAATGATACTGGTATATGCTAAATACAGATTTGGATTCTGATTCATGTGTTTGTGCAGCCACAGATTCATGGAAACTATATATATGGTTTTTGGGTTGCAGCGTCACAGTCCAATATTGTATATGGCATCCCCAAAAGTTCCATATGTAGGCCTCTTACCCCTCCAGTTTAAAGGGTAAATGAACTCATGCAACTGGCTCCAAGCTTGTTCAGCAGTTACTAGAGGGTAAGGGGGAGAAAGACATTCCAACAGGTTTGGAAATTTGGGTAAAACACATATAAATGATCTTGAGAAACAGTCCAAGTATCTCAAATATCTATGTTGTTGATGTGGAATGACTGTGTATGTGAGACAAGACACACCTGTGCAGTCACAGTGACCCACTAACAAGTACAGAGGATAAAAAGACAATTTTAACACCTGCCAGTGGGGACATCCGGACCTGTCCAGCAATAACAGGCCCATAATTAGAGGCCTGAAAGCTCTAAGTCAAACAGGGCTAATAAAACTGCCTCCGATCGTCAATTTATGATTCTGCAGCTTCCGCAGACTTCAAGGAAATGTATCTCAGTATCACAATGTCCTTTAGGGTCAGGGCACACGCTCAGATTCAGGGAGATTAGTCGCCCGGGGACAAATTTCCTCTTCTTCAGGGCGACTAATCTCCTCGAACTACCTCTCACCATCTAGAATGTAAATCGCTGGCGGGATGCACTCGGAACGCTTTGTTTTCCGAAGTCGCCAGAAGTTGCCTCACGAGGCCACGTATGCAATTTTCATTTTAGCCCTCGGAGGGCAGGGGGAAGGCAGTTCAGGGAGATTGTCGCCCCGAAAAAGAGTAGATTTGTCGATAGGGCGACTAATCTCCCCGAATCTGCTCGTGTGGCCTGACCCTTATTGTATTAGAGGATACAGAGAAGGGCAACTAAGCTGGTAAAAGGTAAAAGGTATGGGAAATCTTAGCTATGAGGAAAGACTGGCCAAGTTGGGTCTGTTTATACTGGAAGGGGATCATATAATAATCTATTTACTGCTTTATTTACTAGAAGGACCAGTGGCGTAACTAGATGTTGCTGGGCCCCACAGCAAATTAATTTTAGGGCCCCCATATCCAGTGTTTGTCCTGTTTTACCAATATATGTTCAAATTGCTCATAAATGAGAGCCTCACGGGGCCCCCTGTACCTCCTGGGCCCCCCTGCAGCCGCAGGGTCTGCTTCCTCTGTAGTTACGCCCCTGAGAAGGACACTAGTAGGGTTTCGTCTACATTTTCGGAAGGGTTTTTTTTAGCTGTGAAGATGTGGAATTCCCTCCCTGAATAAGTGGTACAGGTTGATACATTAGATAGCTTTAAGAAGGGGTTGGATGACTTTTTAGAAAGCTTGTAGTACAAGTTGATCCAGGGCTTGGTCCCATTGAAATCTTGGAGGAATTTTTCCTGACTGTTTCCAGCTTTCAAATGAGGGTCACTGACCCTATCTATAAAACAAATGCTCTGTAAGGCTACTCATTTATTGCTATTGCTTCTTTTTATTACTCACCTTTCTATTCACGCCTCTCCTATACATATTCAAGCCTCTTTTTCAAATTAATTAAATTGGATACATACCTTGGATACAATATGGCCACGGGGATTAAACAGGGATTACACTCCAGCAATGTTTATTTTTAAGTAAGTGGGATATATACACAATGTTTTTAATGTTTGATTACTGTTATGCAAAGTTTTATCTTGATATTTATTCCTTATTTGCATTTCCTCTTTTCTTATTTGGTCTTTTTTTCTCTTTTAAGGTTATTAACTGATCTACAATGAATACTGAGTGCTGCTTGCGTAACGTGCACAACGGTATGAGTCTTAAGATTTGACTGGTTACCCAGTGCAATATTAATCGTGACAGCGCCTCAGGTAAAATAAGATCAGTTTTTCACCAGTATATACTTCTCTAACACTGTCTAGTAACAGACTGAATACGGACTCACTTTCACTATGAATGTCGACACATTAAGAGTTAACTGATGGGTGAATTATACTAACCAATAGAATTGTGAGAAAGGGGGAATTGATGTAACCACACCCTTATTACACTATATATGTTTCTCAAAGAAGTAATCACATTAGGCTTGATAAAGGGTCCAGTTGGGCCCGAAACGTTGCCCTATTGTGTATATGTATGGGCTAATAAAACACTGAAGATTTTTTCAATACTACCGGTGTGCTACTGGATTTCTTCTATTGGATGTGAAACTTGACCCAGCTTGCAGGCAAAGGTCCTCCAGTCTAGCACCTGGACCTACACAGGTGAATATAAGAGGGTAGAGCACTCCTAAATACTTGCTTTCTTTTTCAAATTAAAGCATGGTTGCTAGGGTAATTTGGACCCTAGCAAACAGATTGACGAAATGGCAAACATGTGAGCTGCTGAATAAAAAGTGAAATAACTCAAAAAGCAAATAATTAAAAATGAATAATAATTGCAAATTGTCAGCATCTGAGTAGCGGAGGGCTCCTCCCAAAGGCGGTTGCTATAGGCAGAAAAGTAAGTCAAGACCGGGTCCTTGGAGTTAGTTCTGAGTTTGGGATACCTTATGTTACAACTGTACATTGGGGCAAATTCACTAAGATTCGTAGTTGCGCCAGGCGTAACTTCGCCGCACTTCGCCACACTTCGCCAGGCGTAGTTTCGCCAGCGCTTCGCAAATTCACTAAAATCCGAAGTTGCGCTCAGGGGTAGCGTAAGGTTGCGAAGTTGCGCTAGCGTTGATTCGCTAAGTATAGCGAAGTTACGCTACTGAAGGCTAATTTGCATACGGCGCCAAATTCAAATTTCAGCTCTACAAATGCCTAGAAAAGCTTCAAAACATCAAATAAAAATTTTATTTTGCCCTACACATGTGCCCACTGTCTAGGTAAGTTGCCATGAGTCAGGAGATGACTTAGAAAAAAATTTTGGGACTTAGAAAAAATTTTGCCTTTTGAAGCAATCCCTATCTACTCTATTGCGCTTCGCCTGGTCTGAGGTGGCGAAGGAAGTCTAGCGTAAAAGGTAGCGTTCAGTACACTGCGCGCGTAGTACACTGAATTTGCGTAGTTACGTCGCTAGCGAAACTTCGCCAGGCGTAAGGGTGCGAAGTGACACTAGCGAAACTACGCCAGCGTTCGTTAGTGAATTTGCACAGTAACGAAAACGCCAAACTCTAGCGAAGTAACGCTAGCGTTCGACGCTTAGTGAATTTGCCCCATTGTGCGCTTGCATGGTAACATCACAGGGGGATCCCAGAATCCACCTCCACAAATGTTGACTAGGGATGTAGCGAACGTCGGAAAAAAAGTTCGCGAACATATTCGCGAACTTGCGCAAAAATGCGAGCGGTTCGCGAACGGTTCGCGAACCCCATAGACTTCAATGGGAAGGCGAACTTTAACATCTAGAAAAGACATTTCTGGCCAGAAAAATGATTTTAAAGTTGTTTAAAGGGTGCAACGACCTGGACAGTGGCATGCCAGAGGGGGATCAAGGGCAAAAATGTATCTGAAAAATCTGCCTGTGTGTGCTTGGAAGAGATAGTGTAGGGGGAGAGCTGTTAGTGATTTCAGGGACAGATGATAGTAAGCTTGCTGGCTAGTAATCTGCTTGATACTGCTCTGTATTGGAGGGACAGAAGTCTGCAGGGATTTGAGGGACATTTTAGCTTAGGTAGCTTTGCTGGCTAGTAATCTACTGTTCTCTTTAAACAACTGCCATACGTTGACCTTGTAGGCATTGTTTGCCCAGTTTTTTTGGACGCAGCCACTGAAGCACAGTTGCCAGAAAAAATATGCCATATAAATGCTGAAAATAGTAATTTTTTTGGTCGCAGCCACTGAAGCACAGTTGCCAGAAAAATTATGCCATATAAATGCTGAAAATATAAATTTTTTTGGTTGCAGCCACTGAAGCACAGAGGCCAGAAAAATTATGCCATATAAATGCTGAAAATATAAATTTTTTTGGTTGCAGCCACTGAAGCACAGAGGCCAGAAAAATTATGCCATATAAATGCAGAAAATATGCATTTTTTTGGTCGCAGCCACTGAAGCACAGTTGCCAGAAAAATTATGCCATATAAATGCAGAAAATATGCATTTTTTTGGACGCAGCCACTGAAGCACAGTTGCCAGAAAAAATATGCCATATAAATGCTGAAAATAGTCATTTTTTGCCATACGTTGACCTTGTAGACATTGTTTGCCCAGTTTTTTTGGTTGCAGCCACTGAAGCACAGAGGCCAGAAAAAATTAAACCAGTAGGGTTTGCACCCTAGTTTGTAACGGTGGCGGAGGGAGGAGGAGGACGCTAAAGGACAGCTGTGTGTGGAGTCATGAGGCTTGAAGAGAAGGACAGCTGCATAGAAGTCAGAACAAGTCTTCCGGCGTGCAGTAACCCTCCGAGATCCACCCCTCATTCATTTTAATAAAGGTCAGGTAATCGACACTTTTGTGACCTAGGCGAGTTCTCTTCTCAGTTACAATCCCTCCTGCTGCACTGAAGGTCCTTTCTGAGAGCACACTTGAGGCTGGGCAAGACAAGAGGTTCATGGCAAATTGTGACAGCTCTGGCCACAGATCAAGCCTGCGCACCCAGTAGTCCAGGGGTTCATCGCTCCTCAGAGTGTCGATATCTGCAGTTAATGCCAGGTAGTCCGCTACCTGCCGGTCGAGGCGTTCTTTGAGGGTGGATCCAGAAGGGTTGTGGCGCTGCCTTGGACAGAAAAACATTTGCATGTCTGACGTTACAGACTGGCCAAAGGGCTTTGTCCTTGCAGGTGTGCTCGTGGCAGGATTACTGGCACCTCTGCCCCTGGAATGTTGATGAGTTCCTGAAGTGACATCACCCTTAAAAGCATTGTACAACATGTTTTGCAGGCTGGTTTGTAAATGCCGCATCTTTTCGGACTTGTGGTATGTTGGTAACATTTCTGACACTTTATGCTTGTACCGAGGGTCTAGTAGCGTTGCGACCCAGTACAGGTCCTTCTCCTTAAGCCTCTTGATACGGGGGTCCTTCAACAGGCATGACAGCATGAAAGACCCCATTCTCACAAGGTTGGATGCAGAGCTATCCATCTCCGCTTCCTCATTATCAAGGACTGCATCATCCACGGTCTCCTCCCCCCAGCCACGTACAAGACCAGGGGTCCCCAAAAGGTCACCACTAGCCCCCTGGGAAGCCTGCTCCTGTTGGTCCTCCTCCTCCTCCTCCACAAAGCCACCTTCCTCCTCTGACTCCACTTCTGGCACCTCTCCCTGCGTTGCAGCAGGTGCCTGGGTTCGTTCTGGTGATTCCGACCAGAAATCGTGCGCTTCCAGCTCCTCGTCACGCTGGTCTACAGCCTCATCTGTCACTCGTCGCACGGCACGCTCCAGGAAGAAAGCGAAGGGTATTAGGTCGCTGATGGTGCCTTCGGTGCGACTGACCATATTTGTCACCTCTTCAAAAGGTCGCATGAGCCTGCAGGCATCGCGCATAAGCACCCAGTAACGGGGGAAAAAAATCCCCAGCTGTGCAGATCCAGTCCTACCACCCAGTTCAAAAAGGTACTCGTTGACGGCCCTTTGTTGTTGCAGCAGACGTTCCAACATAAGGAGCGTTGAATTCCAGCGAGTCTGGCTGTCAGAAATCAAACGCCTGACTGGCATGTTGTAGCGCTGCTGAATGTCAGCAAGGCGTGCCATGGCTGTGTAGGAACGTCTGAAATGGGCCGACACCTTTCTGGACTGGGTGAGAACGTCCTGGAATCCTGGGTACTTGGAGACAAAACGTTGGACTATTAAATTTAACACATGTGCCATGCAGGGCACATGTGTTAAATTGCCTAGTCTCAACGCTGCCAACAGATTGCTTCCATTGTCACACACCACTTTTCCGATCTGCAGTTGGTGTGGGGTCAGCCACCGATCGGCCTGTGACTGCAGAGATGACAGGAGTACAGATCCGGTATGGTTTTTGCTTTCCAGGCACGTCATCCCCAAGACAGCGTGACAACGGCGTACCTGGCACGTCGAATAGCCTAGGGGGAGCTGGGGGTGCACAGGTGTGGAGGAGGAGAAGGAGGACCCAGCAGCAGAGTAAGAAGAAGAAGAAGACGAGGTAGAGAGCGATGGAGGAGTAGAGGTGGTGGCAGAACCGCGTGCAATCCGTGGCGGTGACACCAACTCCACTGTTGTTGTTGAGCTACCCATTCCCTGCTTCCCAGCCATTACCAAGTTCACCCAGTGGGCAGTGTAGGTGACATACCTGCCCTGACCATGCTTGGAGGACCATGCGTCAGTAGTCATATGGACCTTTGGCCCAACACTAAGTGACAGAGATGCGGTAACTTGGCTCTGCACATGTTGGTACAGGTGTGGTATTCCCTTTTTAGAAAAAAAATTGCGGCTGGGTACCTTCCACTGCGGTGTCCCAATTGCTACAAATTTGCGGAAGGCCTCAGAGTCCACCAGCTGGTATGGTAAAAGCTGGCGGGCTAAGAGTGCAGACAAGCCAGCTGTCAGACGCCGGGCAAGGGGGTGACAGTCAGACATTGGCTTCTTACGCTCAAACATGGCCTTCACAGAAACTTGGCTGGTGGCAGATGACTGGGAATGGGAACAGGTGGTCAAGGTGGAAGGCGGAGTGGAGGGTGGTTCAGACGGGTCAAGGAGAGCAGAGGTAGAGCAGTAAGATGCTGGACCAGAAGGAGTGTGGCTTTTAGTTTGCCTGTTGCCTTTGAGGTGTTGCTCCCAAAGTGCTTTGTGCTTGCCGCTCATGTGCCTTCGCATAGAAGTTGTACCTATGTGGCTGTTGGGCTTACCAAGGCTCAGTTTCTGACTGCACTCATTGCAAATTACAATGCTTTTGTCAGAGGCACACACATTAAAAAAATCCCACACTGCTGACTTTTTGGAAGTGTGCGATCTGGCGGTAACAGTAGAAGTTGGCGGAGTTGGCGGTATTGGCGGCAATGGCGGGTGCGTTGGCCGGCTGAACACAGGTGCCGATACATGTTGTTGCCCTGCTGATCCCTGCGGGCTGTCCTCCCTGCTTCTTCTAAGTCTTATTCTCCTACTGCCTCTCTGACTCTCCGTCTCTCCATCTGAACTACCCTCCTCTTGCTCTCTTCTACTAGGCACCCACAAAACATCAATCTCCTCATCATCATTCTCCTCAGATGCATCAATTTCTTCTGACACATCACAGAAGGAAGCAGCAGCGGGGACCTCCTCCTCATCACTCATTATGTCCATCTCTATCGTGTTCTCTGCCAGAATTAAATCTGGTGTAAGGTCCTCATCTCCTTCATCTTCTTCTGGCAATAATGGTTGCGCATTACTCAGTTCAAGAAACTCATTGGAAAATAACTCCTCTGACCCCAGTGAAGAAGGGGCACCGGTGGTGGAGGAAGTGTTACGTGGGGTGGCCATAGCAGTGGAGGATGAGGAGGATGTTGTGGTAAAGTTAGAAACGGTAGAGGATGGGGTGTGCTGTGTAAGCCAGTCAACTACCTCTTCAGCATTTTGGGAGTTCAGGGTCATTGGCTTTTTAAAACTGGGAAATTTGCTAGGGCCACAGGATTGCATAGCAGCACGGCCCCTAGCACGGCCTCTGCGTGGCGGCCTGCCTTTGCCTGGCATTATTTTTAAAAAAACAACAACAACAACAAAAACTCAGTTGGTTTTTCTGGAAACGATAATACACACAGCTAGATGGCGGGTTGAAGAAAACACTGTGCAAATAATGCCTACAAAGTCAACGTATACACTACTACAGCGGTGGATACGGATTACGTAAAATATATGAATGCTGCTTGAAAAAAAGTAACTCAAGTGGTTTTTCTAGAGACGATAATATTATCAATATTTAGACAAAATGTGAACAAGGTCACACAGCTCGATGGCGGGTTGAAGAAAACAGTGTGCAAATAATGCCTACAAGGTCAACGTATACACTACTACAGCGGTGGATACGGATTACGTAAAATATATGAATGCTGCTTGAAAAAAAGTAACTCAAGTGGTTTTTCTAGAGACGATAATATTATCAATATTTAGACAAAATGTGAACAAGCTCACACAGCTCGATGGCGGGTTGAAGAAAACAGTGTGCAAATAATGCCTACAAGGTCAACGTATACACTACTACAGCGGTGGATACGGATTACGTAAAATATATGAATGCTGCTTGAAAAAAAGTAACTCAAGTGGTTTTTCTAGAGACGATAATATTATCAATATTTAGACAAAATGTGAACAAGCTCACACAGCTCGATGGCGGGTTGAAGAAAACACTGTGCAAATAATGCCTACAAGGTCAACGTATACACTACTACAGCGGTGGATACGGATTACGTAAAATATATGAATGCTGCTTGAAAAAAGTAACTCAAGTGGTTTTTCTAGAGACGATAATATTATCAATATTTAGACAAAATGTGAACAAGCTCACACAGCTCGATGGCGGGTTGAAGAAAACAGTGTGCAAATAATGCCTACAAGGTCAACGTATACACTACTACAGCGGTGGATACGGATTACGTAAAATATATGAATGCTGCTTGAAAAAAAGTAACTCAAGTGGTTTTTCTAGAGACGATAATATTATCAATATTTAGACAAAATGTGAACAAGCTCACACAGCTCGATGGCGGGTTGAAGAAAACAGTGTGCAAATAATGCCTACAAGGTCAACGTATACACTACTACAGCGGTGGATACGGATTACGTAAAATATATGAATGCTGCTTGAAAAAAAGTAACTCAAGTGGTTTTTCTAGAGACGATAATATTATCAATATTTAGACAAAATGTGAACAAGCTCACACAGCTCGATGGCGGGTTGAAGAAAACAGTGTGCAAATAATGCCTACAAGGTCAACGTATACACTACTACAGCGGTGGATACGGATTACGTAAAATATATGAATGCTGCTTGAAAAAAAGTAACTCAAGTGGTTTTTCTAGAGACGATAATATTATCAATATTTAGACAAAATGTGAACAAGCTCACACAGCTCGATGGCGGGTTGAAGAAAACAGTGTGCAAATAATGCCTACAAGGTCAACGTATACACTACTACAGCGGTGGATACGGATTACGTAAAATATATGAATGCTGCTTGAAAAAAAGTAACTCAAGTGGTTTTTCTAGAGACGATAATATTATCAATATTTAGACAAAATGTGAACAAGCTCACACAGCTCGATGGCGGGTTGAAGAAAACAGTGTGCAAATAATGCCTACAAGGTCAACGTATACACTACTACAGCGGTGGATACGGATTACGTAAAATATATGAATGCTGCTTGAAAAAAAGTAACTCAAGTGGTTTTTCTAGAGACGATAATATTATCAATATTTAGACAAAATGTGAACAAGCTCACACAGCTCGATGGCGGGTTGAAGAAAACACTGTGCAAATAATGCCTACAAGGCCAACGTATACACTACTACAGCGGTGGATACGGATTACGTAAAATATATGAATGCTGCTTGAAAAAAGTGACTCCGGTGTTTTTTCTGGAGACGGTAATATTATGGATATTTAGACAGAATGGGAACAAGGTCACACAGCTCGATGGCGGGTTGAAGAAAACAGTGTGCAAATAATGCCTACAAGGCCAACGTATACACTACTACAGCGGTGGATACGGATTACGTAAAATATATGAATGCTGCTTGAAAAAAGTGACTCCGGTGTTTTTTCTGGAGACGGTAATATTATGGATATTTAGACAGAATGGGAACAAGGTCACACAGCTCGATGGCGGGTTGAAGAAAACAGTGTGCAAATAATGCCTACAAGGCCAACGTATACACTACTACAGCGGTGGATACGGATTACGTAAAATATATGAATGCTGCTTGAAAAAAGTGACTCCGGTGTTTTTTCTGGAGACGGTAATATTATGGATATTTAGACAGAATGGGAACAAGGTCACACAGCTCGATGGCGGGTTGAAGAAAACAGTGTGCAAATAATGCCTACAAGGCCAACGTATACACTACTACAGCGGTGGATACGGATTACGTAAAATATATTATGGCTGCTTGAAAAAAGTGACTCCGGTGTTTTTTCTGGAGACGGTAATATTATGGATATTTAGACAGAATGTGAACAAGGTCACACAGCTCGATGGCGGGTTGAAGAAAACAGTGTGCAAATAATGCCTACAGGGCAAATAATGCCTAAAAGGTCAACTTATACACTACTACAGCGGTAGTAAAATAAAAAAAAGTAAAATAAAAAAAAATGAATATTAAAAAAAAAAAATTAAAGTTGGTGCTGCTGAACTACTAGGAGCAGCAGATTAGCACACCAGTCCCACTCCCCAACACTGCTAGACTAATAGCACTGGGCTCTTATAGTAGTAGTAGTAGTAGTAGTAGTAAAACAACAAAAAAATAAATAAAAGCAGTCCTTACAAGGACTACTGTTATTGCAGCAGTCAGCAGATGAGATCAGAAGCAGGACAGCTGCCCACTGCAGCTACATACAGAGCACTGCAGTAGAAGGTAGATTACTAGCCAGCAAAGCTACCTAAGCTTAAATGTCCCTCAAACCCCTGCAGACTTCTGTCCCTCCAATAACAGAGCAGTATCAAAACGATTACTAGCCAGCAAACTTTCAACTGTCCCTGAAATCACTAACAGGCAGCAGCTCTCTCCCTACACTATCTCTTCAGCACACACAGGCAGAGTGAAAAAACGCTGCAGGGCTTCGGTTTTTATAGGGAAGGGGAGTGGTCCAGGGGAGAGCTTCCTGATTGGCTGCCATGTACCTGCTGGTCTGGGGTGAGAGGGCAAAAAAAAGCGCCAACAATGGCGAACCCAAAATGGCGAACGTCGCGCGACGTTCGCGAACTTCCGGCGAGCGCGAACACCCGATGTTCGCGCGAACAAGTTCGCCGGCGAACAGTTCGCGACATCTCTAATGTTGACGTCATGCTACTTGTGCAAATGATCTCCTAAAGAATTTTATTTACAGCTTGACAATTCTGTTAATGGAGTGTCCACTGGCCATTTCTACAGCGATTAAACTGGCATATGCTGATTTTCTGTAGTACTAGTAGTGTCATGTCTAGGGTTAATATGCCCATTGTCTTTTTTACTTTGGGATTGTATTGGCATGTCTAGGGTTAATATGTTCATTGTCCCTTTTCTGTAGTAATTATACTCACATTTTTTTTTTTTTGGATTATGATTTGGTATAATGGTTGTGGCATTTAGGGGTGTGGTGAAAAGTGGCCGTGGCCTTTTTCTTGATGGGCTGCGTTAGGCAGGATAATATGGCCAGTTGGATCTTTGACCAGGGTCCAGCAAGGCCTTAAAACAACCCTGTCTCTGTGGCAGAATCCATCCCAATATTCTATGATCCTTTTGCATAAATAGATCCTAACTGGCCATTTTGAATCCTGGATCATGTGGCAAGGTCATTGGCAAGTGATTCATGGACATGTGAATGGTTGCAGCCCCTCACATTGATGTTGTCGTCCTCTGCCACTATGTGTTACACATCATTAGAGATGTCGCGAACTGTTCGCCGGCGAACTTGTTCGCGCGAACATCGGGTGTTCGCGCTCGCCGGAAGTTCGCGAACGTCGCGCGACGTTCGCCATTTTGGGTTCGCCATTGTTGGCGCTTTTTTTTGCCCTCTCACCCCAGACCAGCAGGTACATGGCAGCCAATCAGGAAGCTCTCCCCTGGACCACTCCCCTTCCCTATAAAAACCGAAGCCCTGCAGCGTTTTTTCACTCTGCCTGTGTGTGCTGAAGAGATAGTGTAGGGAGAGAGCTGCTGCCTGTTAGTGATTTCAGGGACAGTTGAAAGTTTGCTGGCTAGTAATCGTTTTGATACTGCTCTGTTATTGGAGGGACAGAAGTCTGCAGGGGTTTGAGGGACATTTTAGCTTAGGTAGCTTTGCTGGCTAGTAATCTACCTTCTACTGCAGTGCTCTGTATGTAGCTGCAGTGGGCAGCTGTCCTGCTTCTGATCTCATCTGCTGACTGCTGCAATAACAGTAGTCCTTGTAAGGACTGCTTTTATTTATTTTTTTGTTGTTTTACTACTACTACTACTACTACTACTATAAGAGCCCAGTGCTATTAGTCTAGCAGTGTTGGGGAGTGGGACTGGTGTGCTAATCTGCTGCTCCTAGTAGTTCAGCAGCACCAACTTTAATTTTTTTTTTTTAATATTCATTTTTTTTTTTTTTACTTTTTTTTATTTTACTACCGCTGTAGTAGTGTATAAGTTGACCTTTTAGGCATTATTTGCCCTGTAGGCATTATTTGCACACTGTTTTCTTCAACCCGCCATCGAGCTGTGTGACCTTGTTCACATTCTGTCTAAATATCCATAATATTACCGTCTCCAGAAAAAACACCGGAGTCACTTTTTTCAAGCAGCCATAATATATTTTACGTAATCCGTATCCACCGCTGTAGTAGTGTATACGTTGGCCTTGTAGGCATTATTTGCACACTGTTTTCTTCAACCCGCCATCGAGCTGTGTGACCTTGTTCCCATTCTGTCTAAATATCCATAATATTACCGTCTCCAGAAAAAACACCGGAGTCACTTTTTTCAAGCAGAATTCATATATTTTACGTAATCCGTATCCACCGCTGTAGTAGTGTATACGTTGGCCTTGTAGGCATTATTTGCACACTGTTTTCTTCAACCCGCCATCGAGCTGTGTGACCTTGTTCCCATTCTGTCTAAATATCCATAATATTACCGTCTCCAGAAAAAACACCGGAGTCACTTTTTTCAAGCAGCATTCATATATTTTACGTAATCCGTATCCACCGCTGTAGTAGTGTATACGTTGGCCTTGTAGGCATTATTTGCACACTGTTTTCTTCAACCCGCCATCGAGCTGTGTGACCTTGTTCCCATTCTGTCTAAATATCCATAATATTACCGTCTCCAGAAAAAACACCGGAGTCACTTTTTTCAAGCAGCATTCATATATTTTACGTAATCCGTATCCACCGCTGTAGTAGTGTATACGTTGGCCTTGTAGGCATTATTTGCACACTGTTTTCTTCAACCCGCCATCGAGCTGTGTGACCTTGTTCCCATTCTGTCTAAATATCCATAATATTACCGTCTCCAGAAAAAACACCGGAGTCACTTTTTTCAAGCAGCATTCATATATTTTACGTAATCCGTATCCACCGCTGTAGTAGTGTATACGTTGACCTTGTAGGCATTATTTGCACACTGTTTTCTTCAACCCGCCATCGAGCTGTGTGACCTTGTTCACATTTTGTCTAAATATTGATAATATTATCGTCTCTAGAAAAACCACTTGAGTTACTTTTTTTCAAGCAGCATTCATATATTTTACGTAATCCGTATCCACCGCTGTAGTAGTGTATACGTTGACCTTGTAGCATTATTTGCACACTGTTTTCTTCAACCCGCCATCGAGCTGTGTGACCTTGTTCACATTTTGTCCAAATATTGATAATATTATCGTCTCTAGAAAAACCACTTGAGTTACTTTTTTTCAAGCAGCATTCATATATTTTACGTAATCCGTATCCACCGCTGTAGTAGTGTATACGTTGACCTTGTAGGCATTATTTGCACACTGTTTTCTTCAACCCGCCATCGAGCTGTGTGACCTTGTTCCCATTCTGTCTAAATATCCATAATATTACCGTCTCCAGAAAAAACACCGGAGTCACTTTTTTCAAGCAGCATTCATATATTTTACGTAATCCGTATCCACCGCTGTAGTAGTGTATACGTTGGCCTTGTAGGCATTATTTGCACACTGTTTTCTTCAACCCGCCATCGAGCTGTGTGACCTTGTTCCCATTCTGTCTAAATATCCATAATATTACCGTCTCCAGAAAAAACACCGGAGTCACTTTTTTCAAGCAGCATTCATATATTTTACGTAATCCGTATCCACCGCTGTAGTAGTGTATACGTTGACCTTGTAGGCATTATTTGCACACTGTTTTCTTCAACCCGCCATCGAGCTGTGTGACCTTGTTCACATTTTGTCTAAATATTGATAATATTATCGTCTCTAGAAAAACCACTTGAGTTACTTTTTTCAAGCAGCATTCATATATTTTACGTAATCCGTATCCACCGCTGTAGTAGTGTATACGTTGACCTTGTAGGCATTATTTGCACACTGTTTTCTTCAACCCGCCATCGAGCTGTGTGACCTTGTTCCCATTCTGTCTAAATATCCATAATATTACCGTCTCCAGAAAAAACACCGGAGTCACTTTTTTCAAGCAGCATTCATATATTTTACGTAATCCGTATCCACCGCTGTAGTAGTGTATACGTTGGCCTTGTAGGCATTATTTGCACACTGTTTTCTTCAACCCGCCATCGAGCTGTGTGACCTTGTTCCCATTCTGTCTAAATATCCATAATATTACCATCTCCAGAAAAAACACCGGAGTCACTTTTTTCAAGCAGCATTCATATATTTTACGTAATCCGTATTCACCGCTGTAGTAGTGTATACGTTGACCTTGTAGGCATTATTTGCACACTGTTTTCTTCAACCCGCCATCGAGCTGTGTGACCTTGTTCACATTTGTCTAAATATTGATAATATTATCGTCTCTAGAAAAACCACTTGAGTTACTTTTTTTCAAGCAGCATTCATATATTTTACGTAATCCGTATCCACCGCTGTAGTAGTGTATACGTTGACCTTGTAGGCATTATTTGCACACTGTTTTCTTCAACCCGCCATCGAGCTGTGTGACCTTGTTCACATTTTGTCTAAATATTGATAATATTATCGTCTCTAGAAAAACCACTTGAGTTACTTTTTTTCAAGCAGCATTCATATATTTTACGTAATCCGTATCCACCGCTGTAGTAGTGTATACGTTGACTTTGTAGGCATTATTTGCACAGTGTTTTCTTCAACCCGCCATCTAGCTGTGTGTATTATCGTTTCCAGAAAAACCAACTGAGTTTTTTTGTTGTTGTTGTTTTTTTAAAAATAATGCCAGGCAAAGGCAGGCCGCCACGCAGAGGCCGTGCTAGGGGCCGTGCTGCTATGCAATCCTGTGGCCCTAGCAAATTGCCCAGTTTTAAAAAGCCAATGACCCTGAACTCCCAAAATGCTGAAGAGGTAGTTGACTGGCTTACACAGCACACCCCATCCTCTACCGTTTCTAACTTTACCACAACATCCTCCTCATCCTCCACTGCTATGGCCATCCACGTAACACTTCCTCCACCACCGGTGCCCCTTCTTCACTGGGTCAGAGGAGTTATTTTCCAATGAGTTTCTTGAACTGAGTAATGCGCAACCATTATTGCCAGAAGAAGATGAAGGAGATGAGGACCTTACACCAGATTTAATTCTGGCAGAGAACACGATAGAGATGGACATAATGAGTGATGAGGAGGAGGTCCCCGCTGCTGCTTCCTTCTGTGATGTGTCAGAAGAAATTGATGCATCTGAGGAGAATGATGATGAGGAGATTGATGTTTTTGTGGGTGCCTAGTAGAAGAAGCAAGAGAGGGTAGTTCAGATGGAGAGACGGAGAGTCAGAGAGGCAGTAGGAGAATAAGACTTAGAAGAAGCAGGGAGGACAGCCCGCAGGGATCAGTAGGGCAACAACATGTATCGGCACCTGTGTTCAGCCGGCCAACGCACCCGCCATTGCCGCCAATACCGCCAACTCCGCCAACTTCTACTGTTACCGCCAGATCGCACACTTCCAAAAAGTCAGCAGTGTGGGATTTTTTAATGTGTGTGCCTCTAACAAAAGCATTGTAATTTGCAATGAGTGCAGTCAGAAACTGAGCCTTGGTAAGCCCAACAGCCACATAGGTAACAACTTCTATGCGAAGGCACATGAGCGGCAAGCACAAAGCACTTTGGGAGCAACACCTCAAAGGCAACAGGCAAACTAAAAGCCACACTCCTTCTGGTCCAGCATCTTACTGCTCTACCTCTGCTCTCCTTGACCCGTCTGAACCACCCTCCACTCCGCCTTCCACCTTGACCACCTGTTCCCATTCCCAGTCATCTGCCACCAGCCAAGTTTCTGTGAAGGCCATGTTTGAGCGTAAGAAGCCAATGTCTGACTGTCACCCCCTTGCCCCGGCGTCTGACAGCTGGCTTGTCTGCACTCTTAGCCCGCCAGCTTTTACCATACCAGCTGGTGGACTCTGAGGCCTTCCGCAAATTTGTAGCAATTGGGACACCGCAGTGGAAGGTACCCAGCCGCAATTTTTTTTCTAAAAAGGGAATACCACACCTGTACCAACATGTGCAGAGCCAAGTTACCGCATCTCTGTCACTTAGTGTTGGGCCAAAGGTCCAATATGACTACTGCGCATGGTCCTCCAAGCATGGTCAGGGCAGGTATGTCACCTACACTGCCCACTGGTGAACTTGGTAATGGCTGGGAAGCAGGGAATGGGTAGCTCAACAACAACAGTGGAGTTGGTGTCACCGCCACGGATTGCACGCGGTTCTGCCACCACCTCTACTCCTCCATCGCTCTCTACCTCGTCTTCTTCTTCTTCTTACTCTGCTGCTGGGTCCTCCTTCTCCTCCTCCACACCTGTGCACCCCCAGCTCCCCCTAGGCTATTCGACGTGCCAGGTACGCCGTTGTCACGCTGTCTTGGGGATGACCGTGCCTGGAAAGCAAAAACCATACCGGATCTGTACTCCTGTCATCTCTGCAGTCACAGGCCGATCGGTGGCTGACCCCACACCAACTGCAGATCGGAAAAGTGGTGTGTGACAATGGAAGCAATCTGTTGGCAGCGTTGAGACTAGGCAATTTAACACATGTGCCCTGCATGGCACATGTGTTAAATTTAATAGTCCAACGTTTTGTCTCCAAGTACCCAGGATTCCAGGACGTTCTCACCCAGTCCAGAAAGGTGTCGGCCCATTTCAGACGTTCCTACACAGCCATGGCACGCCTTGCTGACATTCAGCAGCGGCTACAACATGCCAGTCAGGCGTTTGATTTCTGACAGCCAGACTCGCTGGAATTCAACGCTCCTTATGTTGGAAACGCTGCTGCAACAACAAAGTACAAACGAGTACCTTTTTGAACTGGGTGGTAGGACTGGATCTGCACAGCTGGGGATTTTTTTCCCCCCGTTACTGGGGTGCTTATGCGCGATGCCTGCAGGCTCATGCGACCTTTTGAAAGAGGTGACAAATATGGTCAGCTCCACCGAAGGCACCATCAGCGACCTAATACCCTTCGCTTTCTTCCTGGAGCGTGCCGTGCGACGAGTGACAGATGAGGCTGTAGACCAGCGTGACGAGGAGCTGGAAGCGCACGATTTCTGGTCGGAATCACCAGAACGAACCCAGGCACCTGCTGCAACGCAGGGAGAGGTGCCAGAAGTGGAGTCAGAGGAGGAAGGTGGCTTTGTGGAGGAGGAGGAGGAGGACCAACAGGAGCAGGCTTCCCAGGGGGCTAGTGGTGACCTTTTGGGGACCCCTGGTCTTGTACGTGGCTGGGGGAGGAGACCGTGGATGATGCAGTCCTTGATAATGAGGAAGCGGAGATGGATAGCTCTGCATCCAACCTTGTGAGAATGGGGTCTTTCATGCTGTCATGCCTGTTGAAGGACCCCCGTATCAAGAGGCTTAAGGAGAAGGACCTGTACTGGGTCGCAACGCTACTAGACCCTCGGTACAAGCATAAAGTGTCAGAAATGTTACCAACATACCACAAGTCCGAAAAGATGCGGCATTTACAAACCAGCCTGCAAAACATGTTGTACAATGCTTTTAAGGGTGATGTCACTTCAGGAACTCATCAACATTCCAGGGCAGAGGTGCCAGTAATCCTGCCACGAGCACACCTGCAAGGACAAAGCCCTTTGGCCAGTCTGTAACGTCAGACATGCAAATGTTTTTCTGTCCAAGGCAGCGCCACAACCCTTCTGGATCCACCCTCAAAGAACGCCTCGACCGGCAGGTAGCGGACTACCTGGCATTAACTGCAGATATCGACACTCTGAGGAGCGATGAACCCCTGGACTACTGGGTGCGCAGGCTTGATCTGTGGCCAGAGCTGTCACAATTTGCCATGAACCTCTTGTCTTGCCCAGCCTCAAGTGTGCTCTCAGAAAGGACCTTCAGTGCAGCAGGAGGGATTGTAAACTGAGAAGAGAACTCGCCTAGGTCACAAAAGTGCGATTACCTGACCTTTATTAAAATGAATGAGGGGTGGATCTCGGGGGGTTACTGCACGCCGGAAGACTTGTTTCTGACTTCTATGCAGCTGTCCTTCTCTTCAAGCCTCATGACTCCACACACCAGCTGTCCTTTAGCGTCCTCCTCCTCCCTCCGCCACCGTTACAAACTAGGGTGCAAACCCTACTGGTTTAATTTTTCTGGCCTCTGTGCTTCAGTGGCTGCGACCAAAAAAATGCCTATTTTCTGCATTTATATGACATAATTTTTCTGGCCTCTGTGCTTCAGTGGCTGCAACCAAAAAAATTTATATTTTCAGCATTTATATGGCATAATTTTTCTGTCAACTGTGCTTCAGTGGCTGCGACCAAACAAATGCATATTTTCAGCATTTATATGGCATAATTTTTCTGGCCTCTGTGCTTCAGTGGCTGCAACCAAAAAAAATTACTATTTTCAGCATTTATATGGCATAATTTTTCTGGCAACTGTGCTTCAGTGGCTGCGACCAAAAAAATGCATATTTTCTGCATTTTATTATGGCATAATTTTTCTGGCCTCTGTGCTTCAGTGGCTGCAACCAAAAAAATTTATATTTTCAGCATTTATATGGCATAATTTTTCTGTCAACTGTGCTTCAGTGGCTGCGACCAAAAAATGCATATTTTCTGCATTTATATGGCATAATTTTTCTGGCCTCTGTGCTTCAGTGGCTGCAACCAAAAAAATTATATTTTCAGCATTTATATGGCATAATTTTTCTGGCAACTGTGCTTCAGTGGCTGCGACCAAAAAAAATGACTATTTTCAGCATTTATATGGCATATTTTTTCTGGCCTCTGTGCTTCAGTGGCTGTGGCCAAAAAAACTGGGCAAACAATGCCTACAAGGTCAACGACGTGACCTTGTAGGCATTGTTGCCCAGTTTTTTGGCCACAGCCACTGAAGCAGCAGAGGCCGAAAGAAAAAATATGCCATATAAATGCTGAAAATAGTCATTTTTGCCATACGTGACTCAACGTATATGGCAAAAAATGACTATTTTCAGCATTTATGTGGCATATTTTTTCTGGCAACTGTGCTTCAGTGGCTGCAACCAAAAAAACTGGGCAAACAATGTCTACAAGGTCAACGTATATGGCCGAAAAATTACTATTTCAGCATTTATATGGCATATTTTTTCTGGCAACTGTGCTTCAGTGGCTGCGTCCAAAAAAACTGGGCAAACAATGTCCTACAAGGTCAACGCTATGGCGAAAAAATGACTATTTTCAGCATTTATATGGCATATTTTTTCTGGCAACTGTGCTTCAGTGGCTGCGTCCAAAAAAACTGGGCAAACAATGCCTACAAGGTCAACGTATGGCAGTTGTTTAAAGAGAACAGTAGATTACTAGCCAGCAAAGCTACCTAAGCTAAAATGTCCCTCAAATCTCCCTGCAGACTTCTGTCCCTCCAATACAGAGCAGTATCAAGCAGATTACTAGCCAGCAAACTTACTATCATCTGTCCCTGAAAATCACTAACAGCTCTCCCCCTACACTATCTCTTCCAAGCACACACAGGCAGATTTTTCAGATACATTTTTGCCCTTGATCCCCCTCTGGCATGCCACTGTCCAGGTCGTTGCACCCTTTAAACAACTTTAAAATCATTTTTCTGGCCAGAAATGTCTTTTCTAGATGTTAAAGTTCGCCTTCCCATTGAAGTCTATGGGGTTCGCGAACCGTTCGCGAACCGCTCGCATTTTTGCGCAAGTTCGCGAATATGTTCGCGAACTTTTTTTCCGACGTTCGCTACATCCCTACACATCATTCACAGGGGTAAGAGCCTCTATATCCCCAACCAATGGTTCTTGAGCAGACATGCGGCTCACCACCCCCTCAAAGCAAGAACTCATGTTTAAATTCGAGACTTTGGAGGCATAAAGACATTTGCTAAACAAAGCCTCCATGTGGAAGTCCACTCGGGACTACCAAATAGCCAATCACAGTCTATACCTGGCAACCCTCAGGAACGTATTCCATGCCTGTCTGGCTCCATTACATTTGAATGTGACTCGTTATTAGAAAGCTTTGTGGACCACTGCTCTAGATTGACGGTAAGTGGCCTCCAAGGCAATCCCTTGTAGAGCAGCACAAATAATGAATATTTAATTTCACCTACCCTACAGCCCACTTAAACACAGGCTACTGTTAGTACCTACTATTAGAATCTGTCCCGAAACGCATTGGTCAATGGGCTTTTTTACATGCGACAAATTTTTTACGCATGCAGCAATTCTTCTCGCTCCAAATGCATTAAAGTCAGTGGGCGTTTTTTCTTATGGTGACTTTCTAATGCTTGAAAGTCAATAAGTGTTTTTTCTCATGAGCGTTATTTCTCTGAAAATTTTACAATGTAAATTTTCGCTGCTGTTTGGTGAGAAAATTCGCACTTGGCGAGTTTCGGAATTTCACCGCAAAACCATGGTTGGTGAATAGATTCGCTCATCACTCAGCTACTGTACCCTGACAGCTTGGAATGATCCTACCCCCTTGGTAACAAAAATAATGAAATAGCAATGTCCTGGGGAATGTGGATATCTTTTTTGGTTTATCTAGTAAGCTTGTGATGGAATTATAACTTTATATGTTAAGCTGCTTGAGGAAAGGCTATAATTATAGGTCAATGTAATTAACGTCAACAGCAAAATTTTCTTAGGCCCCTGGACCTCATAGATTTCGGGAGCCCCCCTAGAAGCCACTGGGACTGCTTTGGTTAAGGGCATTTAAGTATTGACAGCATTTAGAGGACCTAGAACAATCTAACACTTATGAATAAAAGTTGGGGGTGATTTGGAACATTAAAGGTGATCCTGTGACACAGCACAATGCTGGTTTAAGTAACGTCAAACTCTTTGAGAAAAGGGCTGAGTACGGTAAATTCCAGGCATGCTGAGGTGTCTACTGCCTTTGTAGACAGGTTACATTAGAATGAGAGTGTTAAATCAACCTGTTTTAGAACATACAAACTCGAGTCAAAAGAGGAAACTCCACATTCTTGTGCAGTTGTGTAAATTCCATGAATTGTTGGGGAGTTACCCGCCAGGTACTTATGTAGTGACACTTAAAGAAATGTATAAGTTGATATTGATAAACTAGATTGCTGGCATTGGGTGTTGTATTGTTATACATGTACAAGATAATAAGAATTCTGTGGCGTCCAGTGAAAGAGAAATGAAGGCTTCCTCGGGGGAGAACTGCCGATCTACTCCCACATTCCAAAGTATTTATAGGTAATTGGTTCCAGCAGATTATGAAATTGGATAAAAAAATCTAACTTTAGAAAGTTTAGAAGGTTGTGATCAGAAGGTAAAAATGGGACTGGATGTCGGATACAACTGAAAGAGGCCAAAGACAGAGAACTCAAGTGACAGAGTGTAACGGTTGGCATCCTAAACCCAGAACTGATGCCAAGCACCCTGGTCTCGGCTCATGCTTCTGCCTGTAGCAGCCGCCTTTGGCCTCAGGAGGAGCCCTCAGCTACTCAGATGCCGCCAGGTCTTATAACGAGAGGTGCAAGGCGAAAGGTTCTGGACAAACAAAGGGGCACAACTGTAAAGCTAAAGTCTTTGGGCAGAAGGTCGCGGTACACGGCGTTAGACAGAATCGTAGTCAGATCAGGCCGGGTCGAGGCAGGCAGAGTACAAACGAAGTCAGGCAGACAAGGGTCAAAACCTGGTGATCAGAAGGGATTTAGCAGGATCGGAGTCAGATAACAGGCAAGGGTCAGGTTTCAGAAATCAGGATAGTCAAATAGCCATGCAGGAATCAAACAGGATCAGAATACAGATAGCTCAAAGCTCAAACACCACAGGATTAAACCTATCACGGGCAAGGTCTGGAAGCCCAAATGAGCTATTTATACAATTCAAATTTCGCGCCATTGCGCCAGCGCCTTTAAATTTTGCAGAAGCGCACCCTAAGGAACAGGAGCCTGTGGCCTAACAGTGGTGCGGTCAGAACGATGCGGCGGGCGTCCCTGCCATCCCCCCACTAGACCACCAGTTACGATTGTTACACAGAGGAGCAACTAGCATTGGGCTGTGGGTCAATTCTTCAGGGATAAAAGTATCTCAGGAACATTCTCTCTGTGCCCATGATGGAAATATGCGTCTCAGATGTCTTCAAAAATCTTTCAGGAAACTGAGCTGAGAAGGAAAATATATTATATATATATATTATAGACTACTTTGTTGCCTGCTGACCAACCCATAGACATCTGGATAGTATACAACGTAGGGAGCTCACCTGTTACACTGTGTTGTGTAATATGGACTCAAATAAACACCACCAGAATTTTGTTAGACCAATATACCGGCCTTCCCAGTCATGACATGCCCGACTACCAACTACCAAACATCTTTAGAATGTGAAGCAACTTCACTGTGAAGGAGCCCAGTTAATGCCGGGCAATCCAACTTGGTTCTGCCATATTGTTGATAAATGCAAAAGGCATAGAAGTGTCTCAGAGAAAAGGACACCTATTAATCCTTCCTAGGACCCCATTGCATTCTAATTCATTTCTAATGGCCAACATGGAGCCCTTATTGCACCTCACCTGTTTCTGGCCACCCAATGTCACCACCCACCTTTACCAGCCTCGAGCTTCATGTGCCACAGTAGTTGAGGACACCACCTTGGGGGCTCGACTGAACCAACACACACTCAGCAGGTGCAATGGCGAAACTCAGATTCCACTCCAGACATTCTGAAAAGACAGCAGCCTGTATGGAATGGGTTTCCTGATATCCTAGATTTCCCCAGTATCTGGAAGTATTTGAAATCATGGGGTTCTACTCCTGTGTATAATAAAGGCTGTATAGTATAGATCCATGCCTAATAATGAAGGTTGTTATTCCTGGGATTCTGGGAATGAGGGCAGTTCCAATAAAAACACATATACCTTGAGCAGACCAACTGACTAAAAAAAAAGGTTGAACTCGATGGACATGTGTCTTTTTTCAACCTTACTTACTATGTTACTATGACTCCCATGAGGTGGAGGTACTGCAAAAGTGAGCTGCAGGTTCCCACTGATCGTCTCAGAATTTTGTTAGACCAATATATGTGGCAAAACACCAAGGCTGGTTTATCAGAAGGCAGAGCTTCATTGAGTGGATCTCTTGAGATTTCTGCTTGGAAGATGAGTAAGTTGATGGTACTAGACAAGTGATCTCCAACCGATGGCTCGTGAGCAACATGTTGCTCCAAGTGGCCCCTTATTTTTGAAATCCTACTTTGGAAGCAGATTTTAGTTGCATAAAAACCAAGTGTCCTGCCAAACACAGCCTCCTGTAGGCTGCCAGTCTGCATAGGAGCTACCAAATAGCCAATCACAGCCCATATTTGGCACCCACAAGAACTTTTTGCAATTGCTCTTCAATTTCTTTTATATTGAACATGGCTCACAGGTAAAATAAAGTTGTGAATCACTGCACTAAGAGAAGAATTTGCTCTTCTACTCAGTGCTCATTAGCCATGATTATGAGAGAATGAAAGAAACTAGAAGTGGAGTAAAGAAGGGGGGAGGGGAGTAGATGAGATGGACCAAGACAAAGGCAAAGCAGATCCAAAAGACAAAAGGAATAAAATATGAGAGGAGGCTAGAAATATGATCACTGGAGGGAACAAGCGAAGAAACAGAAAAAGGAAGAGAAGAATGTAGGGAAGAATCGAAGAAAAGAGGAATGGAACAAGGAGTATAGGACAGATAATATATAGAAACGAGAGTAGTGTAATAACAGAAGCTGACAATGAGGAGTAAAAATGGGCGGTATGAGAATAGTAAGCAACATGCAGTCATATTCTTTGTGGGGCACCTTGTATAGCAACACCCCAAAAGTAGACTCACTTTGACTATTCAGTTTGTTTTCCATATTAAGTCATTAAATGCATATATGGGCTATAAAAAAACCAACATACTGGAATTACCTGCTTGAGGTTTTCTAGAGAACTGGAACATAGAGTTCATGCACTGCCTCCTGGTATTTATGTGTACACCTGAAAGAATGTGTTTAGCCTGGGGAGCTGAGGGCTGAGAATGCTACACATTGGCTCCAATGGTTCCATTCTAATGGCAACACTAAATGAAATATCATGAAATCAGTTCTATGGAACTGCAGGGGAACCAGGTTAGTTGACCTTAATCTGAATGCTAACAATGTTTTGATTGAAGGCTGGCTTTGTGAAATAAGTATGGATGCTCCAGGATATCCAGATGGGGCATGCCAAGTCTACCACTGAATGTTTAGTCTTCCATACCTTCTAATTGTGCCTTGGCCATGTCTAAGATCAGCTATGCTGGCTACCATGTGGCATGCTGGGAAAAGTATTAGCACACAGCTTGGCATGGTTTGCACAAGCTCATCCTCCTTTATACATTACTCCACCTCAAGAATTTAACATCTAAAATGTCTTAGATCGCATATTTCCAAAAGGTCCTGGTTTAGGTGGCCAAGGCTTAGCGATGGACCCCCACAGCAGCTTGAATAACAGGAGAAGGGGTGGGCTTTAGGTTATAACTTGGCATTTCTGGGCAGATTAGAAGCATGGCTTAAATAGCTAAAAGTTAGAAGTTCAGGTTGCAGGGAATGAGACTTAGTAGGTACAGTACCAAACCTTCTAACTATCCCTATGTCTATTAACAGAGGGATGTAAAAGAGCAGGGCTTACTGCAACTAGGGTTGCCACCTTTTCTTGAAAAAAATACCGGCCTTCCTATTTTTTTATGCATTTCTCCTATTAATAACATTGAGATCAAGCTTCATTTTTACTGGGCAGGCCGGTAAAATACCAGGAAGGTGTCAACCCTAACTGCAACATAGGAGGAGTTAGAAACAGATAGGGGTGTGACTGGGCTAAAAGGAGAAATAACCTCTAAAAATAAATATGGCTACAAACGCCATATTTTATATACTGAATTTATTGCAAGAGGCTAAAGTTTCAGCTTGTCAATAGCAGCAATGATCCAGGACTTCAAACTTGTCACAGGGGGTCACCATCTTGGAAAGTGTCTTGTGACACTCGCATGCTCAGTGGGCTCTGATTGGCTGTTGAGAAGCTAAGCTTAGGGCTCATCACTAATTATCCAGCAGAAAATGAGCTTCCCCTTTAATATAAGCTGATGCTACAGGTTTGCTGATTATTAAATTCTGATGCTAATTGCACTGGTTTCTGTGCTGCCATGTAGTAATTATGTGTATTAATTACTAATCAGCCTTATATTGTGACATTTCTATTCTACGTGTACTGTATATTGTGAGTGGGTCCCTAAGCTCAGTAAGTGACAGCAGCACAGAGCATGTGCAGTGAATCAGCAGAAAAGAAGATGGGGAGCTACTGGGGCATCTTTGGAGACACAAATCTTTACTGCTAAAGGGATGTGGTTGCCTTGGGCTGGTACAGAAGCACAAACCATAATGTACAACATTTCTAGCGACTTCTTTAGTTAGGCTTTAGTTCTCCTTTAATGGGTAGGCATGGTACCAAACTATTTGGGCTGGCAGCCAAAGGAGACAGTGGACTGGACTGAATATTCTAGATGAATGTATTATACATGACACTGGCTTTTTATTTATCCTGCTATGAGTTCTGCAATTGCTACTGAATTTACCCTGCTTTGCACTTTTCTACATGGCATTCTATGATTGGTTTCCCAAACACAAAAATCAGCCTCTGTCTATGCCAAAGGTTTTGTATGGGTCAAGATTTTGCGAAATAACAGGATCCTTCCAAACCCAGACCTGGATCATCTCTATTAAATGCAGGAGATGTAGATATAGCAGGGTATTCTGCCTGCCTGCAGTTCTGCTCAGACTGTTGCCTTGGGGCTCGTACCTTGAGTTCAGAATGTGGCCAGAGAGGGCAGACTGCATTCCAACTGGTAGGGAGGAGAGAATATAATTACATGCCCAACTAACAAACATCTTTATAATGTGAAGCAACTTCACTGTGAAGGAGCCCAGTTAATGCCGGGCAATCCAACTTGGTTCTGCCATATTGTTGATAAATGCAAAAAGGCATAGAAGCGTCTCAGAGAAAAGGGCACCTATTAATCCTTCCTAGGACCCCATTGCATTCTAATAATTTCTAATGGCCAACATGGAGCCCTTATTGCACCTCAACTGTTTCTGACCACCCACCTTTACCAGCCTCGAGCTTCATGTGCCACAGTAGTTGAGGACACCACCTTGGTGGCTCGACTGAACCAACACACACTCAGCAGGTGCAATGGCAAAACTCAGATACCACTCAATACATTCTGAAAAGACAGCAGCCTGTATGGAATGGGATTTCTGATGTCCTAGATTTCCCCAGTATCTGGAAATATATGAAATCATGGGGTTCTACTCCTGTGTATAATAAAGGCTGTATAGTATAGTTCCATGCCTAATAATGAAGGTTGTTATTCCTAGGGTTGTGGGAATGAGGGCAGTGCCAATACACGTGTTTGTGTGCAAGTAAAGGGCTGTTCCGGCCCATAGGATTGCCTGGATAGAGAGGTGTGTGACGGTGCAGAGCCCAGGAATCCTGCCAAACCAAACAAAGAAAGGGACAGTGTGTGAGTGCTGGGATTGTACAGCCTGATGGGGTCCTTGCCCAGTAACAGCACTGGCACTTCCAAGTACACACAGGGGGCTGCTGGGAGAGTTCCCAGGGTGGGACAGAAGCAGTTTGGTGGGGTGTGTCAGTAATGTGCCCACAGTTCCAGCAGCAGAAAGCAAACAATGAAATGTCACTGACCCTTATTACCAGCAGCTTTGGCAGTATATCCCTCCTGACTCCTTCCCCCCACTATGTCTCTGTATTCTACTACCCCCACTTTGTCACTGCAACTCTCTCCCCCACCCCAAATTTCTCACTGTATTCCCCCTACAGTCTGCCACTGTATAACTCATCCACCCCCCTCCCCGGTCACTATATAAATCTCTCTCTATATCCCTGTAAATTCCATGATGCCCCTCCTGTGCCACAACATATCCCTCCTCCCCATGTCACTGTACTGTTTATCCCTCCTGCCCCAATGGTGTCACTGTATACCCAGGGTCGGACTGGCCGGCGGGACCCCGGGAAAAAACCCAGGGGACCCCGGCTCTTGTGGGGCAAGGGCACACAGTGCGGTGCACTGTGTGGGGGCGGGGCAAGGGCCAGGGCGGGGCTGGGAGGGGTCCCTGAGACAGCAGCCGAGGTGGGCCCTCCAGTCCGACCCTGTGTATACCCCCCACCACCCTCTTACTGTATATCCTTGTCCCTCACTAAGGCAGGTTGGAGGCTGTAAAGCCCAAGGGCTGCACCGATCCCCATTTGAGGACTTGTCCCATGAAATGGTAATAAAACCAGATCAACAAGTTAGAAAGTTCCTAGCCCACATATTGCTACATTATACTGAGCATAAACAGGCTGTTCTTGTCTGTACCCATTTAGCATGGCTATACCTATGCTTGTGTATTGTACTAGTATTGTGCCTTTAAAGGGCCACTGTAATCTCACAGGTTCCAGCTAAATTGTGCTTAGTACAGAAAAACAACTTTCCCAGCAAAGATCTATGTAATCTCTCTGTAAAGTGTATGAGAAAACCTACAGAGTTATTCCTGCTATGTAAAGTGCCATTTCAGATCCATTTTTGGGTGACCACACCCCCAATACAGTCACAACACACCCCTTCAGTCCCAACCACACCCCCTTCTGACTTCTTGTATTGAGATTATAAACATACTTAACAAATACTGTGGGAGGTGTGAAAGAACTTGAAGTCAGCTATATACTGTATATAATGGTAATGGTAAATCTGCTTTCTCCTACCCTGTACAGAGAGATCCCATAAAACTATGGCAGCATAAGTATTCTGCTGTACTAAGCACAATTCAGCATGAACAGCCCCTAAATTTGCTCATAGTCTGTACAGAGAGATCCCATAAAACTAGGGCAGCATAAGTATTCTCCTGTACTAAGCACAATTCAGCAGGAACAGCCCCTAAATTTGCTCATAGTCTGCACAGAGAGATCCCATAAAACTATGGCAGCATAGGTATTCCCCTGTACTAAGCACAATTCAGCAGGAACAGTCCCCTAACTTTGCTCATAGTCTGTACAGAGAGATACCATAAAACTATGGCAGCATAGGTATTCCCCTGTACTAAGCACAATTCAGCAGGAACAGTCCCCTAGGTTTGCTCATAGTCTGTACAGAGAGATCCCATAAAACTATGGCAGCATAAGTATTCTCCTGTACTAAGCACAATTCAGCAGGAACAGTCCCTAAGTTTGCTCATAGTCTGCACAGAGAGATCCCATAAAACTGTGGCAGCATAGGTATTCCCCTGTACTAAACACAATTCTGCAGGAACAGTCCCTAATTTTGCTCATAGTCTGTACAGAGAGATAAAACTATGGCAGCATAGGTATTCCTCTGTACTAAACACAATTCAGCAGGAACAGCCCCTAATTTTGCTCATAGTCTGTACAGAGAGATCCCATAAAACTATGGCGGCATAGGTATTCCCCTGTACTAAGCACAATTCTGCAGGAACAGCCCCCTAAGTTTGCTCATAGGGTTTACAGAACACAGTACTGCTATGCCAAAATAATAATAACATGTTAGTAAGCGCTGCCTAAAACAGGCAAACATTTCCCAGAATCTGACTTTAATAGTTGGAGCAGACAAAGGGGCTAAATTGGAAGCAGACTCTGTGTTAGAAATATTGTATTATCACTGGTTCTGTTATGAATCAGAAGGGGATGGAAAGTATAAATACCAGGGAATTTAACAAGGGTACATTATCCCCAGGAAGGGGCCCCGCACATTTCTGCATTTAATTGCTCCCAGCCCCCGCACCACATGTATTATAATTATGCGTTCTGCATCACTTTATTTAATTACTAAAATATTCTAATGTTGGGGACATTGGGGGTTATTTACTGACACTGAGCACGGTTACGCTGACCAATCAGAGAATTTCTTTCTTTCTTCTACATCAAGTCAACTGCTAATTGCTGATTGGTTGCTTTGGATTGATTAGTGCCCTGGTGCAGATTTACAACATAAAACAGAATTGCATTAACCTTCAAATGCATGGTAAGTAATGCTGGGAGTTGTAGCCCGACTGGGAACCCAAGATTAGGATATAGAGCTGCAAGCATATAAGTTGTTTATACCATTCTGCCTGGGCTAATACTTTTGCACTAATTTCACAAGAAGTGTTTATTGGCTACGGATTAGAGAGAGGAATGGGCGGGGCTGACAATGACTTGGCTGGATGTTAATGGGATTCCAGTGGAAAAACATTGTGATCCAATATAATTAGGGAAAGAGCTGGATGCTTGAGCTCCCCACTGCACAAACAGATTCACAGCTGAAAGATATTAAGGCTCAGCTCTGCCCAATCTGTCTTAAATAAACACCATTCATGCCAATAAAATGTTATTCTACATTATCAGTAACAGAAGGCAGTCGCTACATTGTGTCAAGAGTCAGAACTAAGGAATAGCATCATTTAATGTATACTTGAAAGTTGCTAAGATTGATACTTTCTTTAATCATGCAACATGTTGTTTTGGGGTTTACATCCTCTTTAATTAGCCGTTAGAATAGCAAAAGAGACATCTCAGTTCCAAATCGGTGGCGTTGTGAACACTGTGTCCCCTTTGGTAACAAGTGACAAAAAAAAGCTGAAGATGCCTGGAGGGGCCCCAAATAAATCCCAAAGCCTCCGGCAAGGAAAGGGCTCCGGATAAATAAAAAAAAAAAGGAGGGTGGGAACACCGTAAAAATGGTTGAATTGACAAATGCTGCAGTTCATTTATATGGGAGCAAGGACCTTCTTCCCTCACTGTGTTAAAGGAGAAATATATCCAGATAGTTAGTAAGCTTTGCACTAAAACAGACTACCAATAACCAATCAGATATTTGCTTTTGTTTTTGTGTTATTTAAAGGAGAAGAAAAGGCTAAAATTAAGTAATCTTTATCAGAAAGGTCTATATAAATACACCAGTAATCCCTCAAAGTAATGCTGCTCTGAGGCCTCTGTCAATAGAAACATCACATTTCTTTCCTTCTATTGTGTACTCATGGGCTTCTGTATCAGACTTCCTGAATTCAGCTTAAACCTCCAGGGCTAGGGCTTGAGCATGCTCAGTTTGCTCCTCCTCCCCTCCCTGCTGTAATCTGAGCCCTGCCTGCCCACAGCCTGCCCACAGCATCATTGTCTTGCCCCCTCATGTGACGGTTCCGACCACCAACATTACAGCCCCACCCCCTTTACCCATTTCACCATTTCATCATCTGCTTGGGGCCATTTAATGCTTAGGGGCAATAGGATATATGGGGGGCATGCGTGGGAGCCAATGGAATAAGGGAGAAAGGTGCACAAAAAGCATTACAAAGTGGCCCCTGGGACCTGCCAACCAGCATCACCCAGTCCTGGTGCCCCACCAAAATGGTCACCTCAATTGATAAGACTGGCTCTTATGCCTCCTGTTCCAGGTCAACTCAAACAACCCCCATATACATATGTACTAATGGGAGACTAATAGGAGACTGGATCATATGTTCATACAAACTGATGCCATAGTATTGCCACCTTTCCAGCTGCAATATCATTACTTAGAGGTAAGAACAACTCATGGCATAAGAATGTTCATGGGACCTCACTAACATGCGACCAATCAGGATATTAGAACTTTCACAATCCAAAGGATTACCCAGCCAACTGGGAATGGCCACAAAATATGCATGGAATGTGCCCATGGATGAAATATTATAGTTAAGACATCACTGGGGTATTGCACATGTGCCAAGTCGTAGACAGAACATGGACCCTAATACTAGCGGCTGCCCTTGCACGTGTATTGCATAGAATTCTTTGGTCTCCAGGGGTTCTTTTTTTACATTCATTGCCTTATTGAGCAGTACAGTTCTTATATCAAGGCAGTTTAATATCTATAGCAGTGGCCATACTCTCTGGGCCCTCCTGGGTGAAGTGTAGGAATCCCTTCTACCGTGATAAGCAACAACGTGGGTTCCTGAGCTGTTGGTTCTGCCACTGTACTACCCCTACATAGCGATGCATAATACCCTATTATTGCCCATAGCAGTGCAATAGCCCTTGGTGAATTTCAGTGAGTTTGTACTTGGAGCAATATAAAAAGATGAAGCAATATAAAAAGATGAATATTTTGACAGACTAAAGCACCCAAAGGGACGCTCAGCCAGCTCCCAAGGGGAGGGAGTGGTGACAAACACTTCAGAACCAGTTCCTCCCATTCCGAAACCAGTTTGTCCAGCTCTGTGGTATGAGGACCTCTGTATCCTCTCCCTGGGGTGTGTCTCTCTGCCGAAACCAGAGAACCTGGCAGTGTAGGGAACAGAACCATCAAAGTGACAGAAGAGGGAATTATTCTACATGGCACCCAGGTTGGCTCATTAAAGGTTATGGGCACACCAATGCATTGGCACACAGTGTTTAGCAATGGAGAGTGCTATGAGGGGAATAATAAGCCCTTATGTTAAATTTAGGTCCATATACTGGGCAGCGGGCACTACATGAGATTCCTTGGAAAGTCCACATGCGCCCTCTTCTGGAAGAGTCATGGTATCAAAAAGCAAAAAGTTAACTTGAAGGCGAACCACCACTTTAAGGGTTATTTCTTATTTTATAGGAAGATTTATTTTAAGAAATGGAGATACTAGGGTGTGTTTGTAGAAATCTGGATAAAGACCAAATACAAGGGAAGAATTAAAGACGTGAAGGAGGATCAAAAAAAGAATGTGAAGAATGCGAGGAATCAGCCCTAACAGAAGGGAAGATTTTGTTTCTTTCACAAAGGGCTCCGAGATGAAAAATTGGGATTTGAGGGTTTCATAAAGGGTGGGACTTGTGAGGGTGTGGGTGGAGCTTGGGTGGGATCGTGGACATAATTGGTGCAAAGCTAAAGCCAATCAGGGGCATGCCCATGCATAAAAGGGCCTTTTTTTGTCTTCAGTGGGGCCCCATTTATATTTGTTGGCAGGGCCCAGGTGACCAGTGAGCTAATAATTAGAAGAGGGCCCTACTAACTTAGTAATATGGGGCCCCATAATTATAGTGGCCTCCCCATTTGCTGTACATAAGTCAATGTGAACCCTTCCTCCCTCTGCTTTGCCTCTTATCATATAATCTTCCCAGCAGCAGAGAGACATTACTCTGATAATTACGACATCACTGCCAGGTATCGGTTACATCATCATTAAGTCCAAACCTATTCTGAAGGCCCAATAAATTCAAAGAGAAGATTAATATGGATCTATATTTACTTGGATGATTATGAGTAGGCAATTACAGCGGATAATGAGGCAGCGTGAGTCACACAGGCAGTATAAATGGTGTTTATTCAGGATGGGAGAGTTGATAGTGTCCAAGTACCATTGGGTATTTAGCCTTCTATTCCAGATGTAATACACAGCACAGTGGATACAATACACCGGATAATGCATACCTCCTTATTAGAGCTCCCTATAGATGTTCACTGGTCACTGTCTGTTTCAAATGAGGGGTGGGCGTGTCCTAACGGTCGTCTGCCAGAAGCACAGTAGGAGGGGGACAGCCAATCACAGCCCTGCAGTCACACAAGCACAGACAGGCTTCAGTTCCCTATCAGGTCCTGCTAGCTGCTGATTGGTTCCTGTCCTACAGTGCAGTGAGCTGAGTGCACAGCCTGGGAATTCAGGGAGCAGCAAGTGGAATGGAAGGGAGGGATTATTAGGGTTTTTGCAGAAATATTCAATAAATCAACACAATTCTTCTATATCTAAATGAGTATAATGCACTGGTACATTGTTATTTTTTACACAAAATGTCTCCTTTTAAGAACAATTTCACCTCCATTAGCAAAACTGTTCTAACACATAAAACATGGACCTAAAACTCCCAGAAATGTGAACATTTTGTAAAATGGACCATTAGTGTGACCATAAAATGGGAGTGCTCAAAAAAAGTTTTGCCACCTTATGTGCGCCAGATCTTTTTGTAACTCTTTCCATCTTTCAAATGTTAGGAGGTATGCTGACGTACTGGAGCAATATGTGTCAGTATCCACGGAATCAAGCCTGGATTTGTGGAAAGGCCACCTAGGCCCGGGAATAGGGTGGCAGGATTTTAGGGGGCGGCATACTGCACAACCACATCCACATTGGTTCAAAAACACTGGGGATACAATAATTTTTTAAATTTCCCATGCACCAATCCCCATTGCTCTGGTCCAGAAGATGAAAATTTGCACGAATAAAGGAAAGGGAACCGGGGCGACGAACAGCAGTGGGCCTAGGGGCGCCCACTATGTAAATCCGGCCCTGCACGGAATGCTCAATATATTCCATTTTACCCGCTTCTCTGCTCTTGTCCTTTCCCTTTTGCATTTTTTTCTCATTGATCTACAAGGAATTGAATGTATATTGAACTTCCTTTTGCTTTCTAGCTTCTTTAAGATGTCACTGGCTCTGCTTTAAGTTCAGCATTGTCTCTCATTCCTTCTGCCTATAGCCCTCCTACTGTGTTATAAGACAGGCAGCCAACACACAGGGGAACTGGTTCCAGGAGTCAAGGTGAGAATCTTAATTCAGGCTTCAGCCAATCACAAGTTAACTGAGGTGGCAAAAAGTTACCCCTGATAATCTTAAAAACTGAAGTTCTGAGTTTAAAATCGGAATTCGGAAGAGTGCAACTGTGCCTCTCTGCACTAGCGATGTGGCTCCCTCCGACTTGTACCAAAGCTCTGAAAAATAATCTTTAATCTGGCGCTACCTGCAAAGAGCAGCACACCCCTGGGCATCTTAGAAAAAGCACTAGGGGGCGCATACTTGCACCCCTTAATACTTCTGCACTTGGACCCAGGGCTGTATTATTTTCATATAGAAACAACAGGTGGTCAAGATTTCATTACTGGATTGTTGTTGCCATCTGATGGGGAACAAGTGGAACAACTGACCTGTTTCACTGCTTAAAGGATAAGTAAACCTTTAAAATAACTCAATGTAAAATTGATGAGGGGGCTATTCTTAGCACTTTTGTCATTTACATTCATTATTTATTTTGTTTTTATTCCAAGATATTAAGGGATAGATGTACTGTTAATATGAATGAATTTTGTTACAACAGCGCCACCTGCTGGTCAGTTTCCCACCAGTCTGACCACCAAGTAGTCAAGGAAGTTGTCAGGAGAAAGAGGCGGCTCTGATGTTCTTCTGCTTAGGAATAAAATTAGAAACCTTTCTCAAATCTTTCCTATGCAGAAGAACATCAGAGCAGTCTCTTTCTTTCTCCCTTAATATCTTGGAATAAATATAACATAAATAATGCATGTACATTGCAAAAATGCTTAGACTAGCCCCCTCATCAATTATACATTCAATTATTTTAAAGGTTTAATTATCCTTTAAGGGATACATGTACTGTTAATATGAATGAATTGTGTTACAACAGCGCCACCTGCTTGTCAGTTTCCCACCAGTCTGACCACCAAGTAGTCAAGGAAGTTGTCAGGAGAAAGAAAGAGGCTGCTCTGATGTTCTTCTGCTTAGGAAAACAATTAGAAACATTTCTCAAATCTTTCCTAAGCAGAAGAACATCAGAGCAGCCTCTTTCTTTCTCCTGACAACTTCCTTGACTACTTGGTGGTCAGACTGGGCAGAAACTGACCAGCAGGTGGTGCTGTTGTCACCAAATTCATTCTTATTTACAGTACATGTATCTCTTATCTTGGAATAAAAACAAAATAAATAATGAATGTAAATTACAATAGAGTTTAGAATAGCCCCCTTATCAATTTTACATTCACTTATTTTAAAGGTTTTCTTTCCTTTAATCAGCATGTAATGAGCATGTAATCTGCCCATTCTTTTAATTTTTGTAATTTTAATGCCTTCCCTGCAGTAATCAGGAGAGTGAGTTTGTTTAAATAGTTAATGAGTTCAGCAAAAATAAACTCCTCCCTTCCCCCAGCTGCCAGGCCTGGAGTTGTGGCGAGGCCACAAAGGCCCGGGCCTAGGGCGGCAAAATTTCAGGTGTGGCAGTCCCCCGAGCCGCATTTTAGAGTCCCCAGGGATCTGCTGCATTTGTGCACACGGTGGGGATTTGGGTGTGTGCAAAAGAAGGCGGGTGCTAGGACCTGGTGGACTAGGGGCTCAGAAGAAGGAAATCCGGTCCTGCCAGCTGCTGCCTATGTCTCAGGCTGCCAGATAAGGAGGAGTTTGTTATATAGGATGTAAAAATGTTGCTTCATCTGCCTTTTTCAACACTTGCTTTGAAGAGCCAATTAGTTGCTTCAACATAGGGAATCATGCAGTGTCACCAAAACAGCATCATATTGTTGAATGAAAAGCACAGCAGATGTTCCTAGCAGAGAACCTGACCTGGTTATGATGAGATGGGCTAAAAGGAGCCAAAAAGCCCTTCACATGCAAGACATGTAGTATAAAGCCTTCTGAAAACAGAAGATATTTACATGCCATACCCATAGCACTACCTTAATACCCAAAATGAGATTTTTAACTCCCACATAATAACAATTACAATGGATCAAGCTCTACACACTGTTAAGGTGGCCATAGACGCACAGATATTATCGTACAAAATAATTTTTCATATGATATTCAGTGCGTGTATGGTAGGAAACGAGCCGACTGATATTGGCAGAAGACTTGAATATCGGCTCGTCGATCGGGCTGGGTGGAAAATTTTGATTGGGCGCTTTTGAAGGCACCAGAACATCGTCCATTGTTAGTGCTGAATCATCAGCTACAGGTAGAATTCTGTTGTTTCTATCTGTATATCTGATGATTCAGCTCTACACATGTGTATTGACACGAACGATCTTTCTTGGAAACATCTTTTCCAGGAAAGATCATAATTGTTACGTCTATGGCCACCTTTAGAAGAAGTGCATCCAGTTGTCAACAGTGTTTTGCAGGATTGCATTGCTCAGTGCCCAAGATGACCTGGATACAGATCCACCAGGCTGCAACCCATACACAGCATTGAAAAAATGCATAGCAAGTAAGAAAAACGAAAAGATCCCATGATAATGTAAAATATATGGAGCATATACACTACTTATATGCAGGCTATGTTGTTCCTTTAAGGTATTAAGATTGTTTAGATCATATCTCCTTCTCTATCTCTTCTTTCCACTAAGCTGTATATATATATTAAGGTCTTTAAGAGTCTCCTTGCTTTAAGTACATTACATGTTCCTTTACGTAAGAACACAGGAATAACCTGTGAGGCTCACTTTCTATCCAATCCAATGGCAGGGCTGCAGCGTGGAGCTTTTGTTGTGTCTGGAGGGAGCGGTACAAAGAGACCCTAGAGAGCAGCCGTGCCCTTACTCTGTCCTTGCACTGACGTTACATGGGATTATCTGTAACATCTGCTCCCGGTATAATTATATATATAGATAAATAGTAGGACAAGGATTGGGGTAGTTTGTATTTCAGGCTAGAATGCTTAAAACTTTATCCCTTGAAGCTGTCCTTTTCTGAAGACAAAAACTGAAACTTAGGGAACTTGGTTAGTGTGTGCCCATTGAGAGCCATTGGTTTGCACAAGAGGACAGTGGCTCCAAAACTGTCAGGAGAAGGACACTTGAAGCATTGGCTGGAGGGTCCAAGTGTGAAGGCCGTTTAGGGTGAGAACTGGGGAGGACTCCGTTAATGTTCTAATAGTTACTTCTCAAAGCCCAGCTTGAAGGAACATCAGGGTGAGATTTAGGTAGAATGTAATTAATGTTCTACAAATAACTCCTGGAAGCTTGGTTAGTGTGTGCCCATTGAGAGCCATTGGTTTGCACAAGAGGACAGTGGCTCCAAAACTGTCAGGAGAAGGACACTTGAAGCATTGGTTGGAGGGTCCAAGTGTGAAGGTCGTTAATGTTCTAATAGTTACTTCTGAAAGCCCAGCTTGAAGAACAATCAGGGTGAGATTTAAGGAGAATCCCATTAATGTTCTGCAAGTTACTCCTGGTAGCCCAACTTGAAGGACCAACTTGAAGGACCAGGTTGTGATTTAGGGAGAATTATATTAATGTTCTGTGAGATACTCCTGGAGGCCCAGCTTGAAAGTCAATCAGGGGGAGATTTGGGGTCATAGATATTTTAGAACTATATATAATAAATTTTATATTTATATGTTATCATTATTTTAAAAGCTTGGGGAGGACCTGGACACATATTGGACTGACTTAAAACCAACACATCTGAACTATATATAGTATATTTTATATTTATATTTTATCATTAATTTAAAAGCTTGGGGAGGAACTGGAATGTTCAGATGTGTTGGTTTTAAGTCAGTCCAATCTGTGTCCAGGTCCTCCCCAAGCTTTTAAATTAATGATAAAACATAAATATAAAATATACTATATATAGTTCTAAAATATCTATGACCCCAAATCTCCTCCTGGTTGACTTTCAAGCTGGGCCTCCAGGACTATCTCACAGAACATATCTGAGATTTAGATAGAATTTAATTAATGTTCTTCAAGTGACTCCTGGAAACCCAGCTTGAAGGACCATCAGTGTGAGATTTAAGGAGAATCCCATTAATGTTCTACAAGTTACTCTTGGAAGCCCAGCTTGAAGGAACATCAGGGTGAGATTTAGGTAGAATTTAATTAATGTTCTACAAATGACTCCTGGAAGCTCAGCTTGAAGTACCATCAGTGTGAATTAAGAAGAATCCCATTAATGTTCTACAAGTTACTCCTGAAAGCCCAGCTTGAAGGAACATCAGGGTGAGAATTAGGTAGAATTTAATTAATGTTCTACAAGTGACTCCTGGAAACCCAGCTTGAAGGACCATCAGTGTGAGATTTAAGGAGGATCCCATTAATGTTCTGCAAGTTACTCCTGGAAGCCCAACTTGAAGGACCAACTTGAAGGACCAGGTTGTGATTTAGGGAGAATTATATTAATGTTCTGTGGGATACAACTGGAGACCCAGCTTGAAAGTCAACCAGGGGGAGATTTGGGGTCATAGATATTTTTGAACTATATATACAGGTAGTATATTTTATATTTATATTTTATCATTAATTTAAAAGCTTGGGGAGGACCTGGACACATATTGGACTGACTTAAAGCCAACACATCTGAAAATCTGTGTATTCAGCAGTGAGGAAAACCCTCCTCCCAACTCGTTTAGTTTTAAGCTGCCCAGCCACCTGGCCAGTCCAGAACTGGGAAGCACAGAGAATCGGAGTTCTGTCCTTGGGGCAGTACTGGAGAAAACTTGACCAGGAGGTGGTAGCAAGTAGGGCTAGTGCCAATGCACCCCCACCACCACTTCAATCCCAAATAGACACACTCAGGCAGTGAGTCTGTGAGCTCTCTTTATCCCTGGTGCCCTATCCATGAACTGGGGTGCCCTCGGACACAGACATTCATTACTAGATGGCAAAGGAATACAACAGTAAATCATTAGAACTGAGAAGCAATAAAGTAAATTTGTTCTGCATCAGACAAGATTAATACATTAATGCACTTTAGTCCTTCGGAGCAGAACACAACAAAGAGCACGTTTAGCAGTCTGGCCCATCATGCAAAATGAGGGCAGTATAGAAAGGCTAAGTCCTAATATCCCAGCTGGCTGAGCAGAGAAGCTAATGTAGATACCAAGAAGAGTCCCAGAGATTACCCCTACCTGGCAGCCAGACATACATTTATGCAGATTTAATGAATGCCTCAGCTTTACACTGATCCTAAATCCTATGTGTTTCCTGTTCCTCTGCAGTTCAGTCACAACAATCGATTTAGGTTAATGACATTCCCCATAAATAATAAATATTCACAAAATGCTCACGTGACCACATGACCCTCCACTTCTGTCTACTTCCACCAGGTCATAACATTTAAAGGATAAGTAAACCTTTAAAATAAGTGAATGTAAAATTGATGAGGAGGCTATTCTAAGCACTTTTGTAATGTACATTCATTATTTATTTGGTTTTTAATTCACAGATATTAAGGAATACATGTACTGTTAATATGAATGGATTTTGTTACAACAGCGCCACCTGCTGGTCAGTTTCCCACCAGTCTGACCACCAAGTAGTCAAGGAAGTTGTCAGGAGAAAGAAAGAGGCTGCTCTGATGTTCTTCTGCTTAGGAAAACAATTAGAAACCTTTCTCAAATCTTTCCTAAGCAGAAGAACATCAGAGCAGCCTCTTTCTTTCTCCTGACAACTTCCTTGACTACTTGATGGTCAGACTGGTGGGAAACTGACCAGCAGGTGGCGCTGTTGTAACAAAATCCATTCATATTAACAGCACATGTATCCCTTAATATCTTGGAAATTAAAAAAATGAATAAATAATGAATGTACATTGCAAAAGAGCTTAGAATAGTCCCCTCATCAATTTTACATTCACTTATTTTAAAGGTTTACTTGTCCCAAACTGTGCGGCTGCCCCCCCACCCCAAAGGGAATCGGAGCAGGGATGGGGGCTCCACCTGGAGGCCACTTAGGGTAAGATTTGTGGAAAATGCCTATTGGCTCTTCTAGATACACCTGAAAACCTAACTTGCAGGTCAAATGAAGTTGATATCAGGGGTAAAACTACAGAGGAAGCAGACCCTGCGGCTGCAGGAGGGCCTAGGAAATATTGGGGCCCCATGAGACCTTAATTCATATTCAATGTCAATAAATATTGGCAAAACAGGTCAACCTCTAGATATTTAGGGGGCCCAGTAATTTCTAGTCCACTGGGTGATATTTGGGGTTAATTTTAATTTATATCATAAGTATTGGAACTATAGCTGAATGACTAATACACCAATATAACTGTAACCCTGTAATTAGCTAGGAGGCGCGGAACAAAGGTTGCACCCCCAAGAGGAGCTCGACTTGTAGAAGTCCAACAACTGAACTAAACCCATGCAGAGTCTGCTTCCTGCCATTGGGTGGCAGCACATACATATCGTTTCAGTATTGTAATTACATTTTTAAATTTCAGGAGGCGGTTTAATACAGGAACAATATTTCTTTATAATCTTGTTGTCTCTTGGATTTGACGTTACATAAAAGAGTTCCATGTTTCATAACTGCCACAGTTCTGCTATCTAAAGGCTAACTGCAATATCAAAATATTCTGAAATAATATCAACAATTCTTTAACTTTGTACCAGGAACGATGATTTTAGGTGCCAGATTGTGCAGTTTATGCATTAGTGGTTTATGGGTAAAAGTCACACAATACACAGCAGAAAGCAGAGACAAATTTACCGCATATCGTAGGGCTCATTTACTGCCATAGTTGCTAAATTGGACAATTGTATTTGGCAATGGAAACCAATCAGCAATTAGCGTTGAAGAGTCTAGACAAGTTAAAAAATGAAAGAAAAAATATGCAAAATATGGGTTCCTGCAACTCCTGTATCTCCCTTTTAAATGGGTTGTTCATCTTCAATTTAACTTTTAGTATCATGTAGAGACTCATTTTCTGAGACAATTCACAACAGTTTTTTTCATTTTTTAGAATTTGAGGTGTTTGAGTTATTTAGCTTTTTATTCTGCAGCTCTCCAGTTTTAGCAATCTGGTAGCTAGGGTCTAAATGACCCTAGCAACCATGCATTGATTTAAATAAGAGACTGGAACATGAATAGGAGAGGCCTGAATAGAAAGATGAGGAATAAAAAGTAGCAATAATAATACATTTGTAGCTTTACAGAACATTTGTTCTTTAGATGAGGTCAGTGACCCCCATTTGAAAGCTGTAATGAATCAGACGAAGGCAGCATCTTATTTTATCAAAAACTATATAAAAAGAGAAAAAATGAAGGCCAGTTGAAAAGTTGTTTAGAATAAGCCATTCTGTAACATACTAAAAGTTAACTTACTGAAGAAGGAAATCTACAGAGACAGTTTATTGCCAATAGATTAGCCACAAAAATACAAGCTATAACACTATATTTATTCTGTAGAATGTTTTACCATACCTGAGTAAACAGCTCTAGACACTGTCTGTGTTTCTTTAGGATAGCAGCTGCCATATTAGCTTGGTGTGACATCGCTTCCTGCCTGAGTCTCTCCCTGCTCGATCATAGCTCAGGGCTCAGGACGAGGGAGGGGAGGAGGGAAAAGGGAGGGCGAGAATGGAGCAAACTGAGCATGCTCAAGCCCTGCCCTTGAGGCTGAAAACAGGAAGTCTGATACAGAAGCCCATGAGTACACAATAGAAGGAAAGAAATGCTGTGTTACTTTTGACAGAGGACTCAGAGCAGCATTACTTTGAGGGTTTACTGGTGTATTTATATAGGCCTTTCTGATAAATCTTACTTAGTTTTAACTTGACCTTCCAACACTTTTTTTTTCAGTTCACTTGTTTTCAAATTGTTCACCAGAAATAGCCCCTTTATTGGAGCTCCCCCTATATCTGCTATTGTCCTTGTCCATATTTTAAATGAGGGGTAGGCGTCTCCTAGCAGTCTCTGCCAGAAGAACAGTAGGAGGGGACAGCCAATCACAGCCCTTCATTAACACACCGGCTTCAGTTCCCTATCAGGTCCTGCTAGCTGCTGATTGGTCCCTGTCCTACAGTATAGTGAGCTGAGAGCCGCCAGCTCCCCTGCACAGCCAGACAATTCAGTGGGCAAGAAGTAGAAGAGATGGGAGCAGCGCCATCTCTCTGACGAAGGAGCGGCTCCTGCAATGCCCCCCTCGCCAGCTTACCTGTCGGGAGGGGAGGCAATAGTACAGCCGAATTTCCGGTTTAAAAAACGGAAATTCGGCTCTTAAAGGTGCAGGAGCAGCTTTTTGCCGCCCCTGGAATCCTCTCTGGCCCTGCCGCCTGAGACGAGCAGCTCAGCTCGCTCATTGGTGGAGCACCCCTGGATGGGCGGGACTAGTAGGGTTTTTGCAAAAATTTTCAATAAAGTAACCAGAAACCCACGTTTTTCAACATATTCCTTCTGTATCTAAAAGAGTTCAATGCACTGGTACATTCTTGTTTTTTTTACATAATATGTCAGCAACCCCCACCCGAGCTGCTTCAGAAAGACATAAGAAGATGAAACAGGGTAGGACTATGCAGACAGGACACCATGTAAAAATCTGGTGGGCCCCTCCAACCAAGACCCACACCTGTCTGCTGCCCTTGATCTTCCCACTCCCAGACTCGATTCAGGGATCAGATAAGCGGGGGTCTGGGCCTAGGGTTGTGCCTGGGGCGGGGGGGGGCCCAAAGGGGGTGAAGGCCCCTGTGTTAGAAGGCCGGGTGGCCTCGGACCCTCCAGTCCGACAATGAGGTGAAAAATTAACCTTTATGTTTCAATATTAGAAAAAATGTTCAAAAATAGAAAGTGAATAAAAAAAAATATTTATTTCTTGTGAATTTTGTGAAAACAACTGAACTGAAAAAGGTGTTGGAAGGTGAACCACGCATTAATTTAAATAAGAGACTGGAATATGAATAGGAGAGGGTCTGAATAGAAAAAATAAGTAATAAAAAGTAGCAATAACAATAAATGTGTAGTCTTATAAGGCATTTGTTGTTAGATGGGGTCAGTGACCCCCATATGAAAAGCTATAGAGATTCAGAAGAAGACAAATAAATAAACTATATATAAAAAAAAATAATGAAGACCATATGAAAAGCTGCATATGATTCACCATTCTATAACAGTTTACCTGAAGGCGAAACTACCCTTTAATGGAGAAGAAGTTGCCTAAGGAGATTATTTCCCTTATTAGTAAATGCAACACTGTGTGTCAACATAATAGTCTTCTTATTCACTATATCTCTTGGGCCCAGGCAAGGAAAATGATCATTTCCAAAATGAGTCGCAGCCTGTACATCTCAATTTATTTTAAAATTATTTTTTGAGGACGGAAAAAAGAACAGAAGAAAGTTATAGTGTAGTATTCTATTTTAAATTGACACCCATGGTGTTCAAAGGAAGGAAAAGGATAGGTAGGGAAGTAAAGTGAGACAAGAAGGAAGAATCTATGGGGAAAGAAAGTGAAAGAGGAAAAAGTGAGGTAGAGAAGGACTAAAGGGACAAGTAAACCTTTAAAATAAGTGAATGTATAATTGATGAGGGGGCTATTCTAAGTACTTTTGTAATTTACATTCATTGTTTATTTTGTTTTTATTACTAAGAAAGAGGAGCTATTGATTTAATTTAATTTGATTTAAGGGTCACATGTATTCACACCGCAAGTTTGTAAATAAATAGCTTAGGTACAAAGGGGTTGAAATTAAATAGGTGTTCTTAAATTTGAGTTTCAACCACACACTTCAAAGCAAACTAGTTCAGTGTGATACATGTGAAAAGTAACAAACGATTAAACCATAACCTTTACTGAAAACGTACTAAAATGAGGAACGCTCATAAGCCACACACTCCTTGTACCTTAGTTATGTTTTTATTCCAAGATATTAAGGGATACATGTACTGTTAATATGAATGAATTTTGTTACAACAGCACCACCTGCTGGTCAGTTTCCCACCAGTCTGACCACCAAGTAGTCAAGGAAGTTGTCAGGAGAAAGAAAGAGGCTGCTCTGATGTTCTTCTGCCTAGGAAAAAAATTAGAAATCTCTATCAAATCTTTCCTAAGCAGAAGAACATCAGAGCAGTCTCTTTTTTTCTCCTGACAACTTCCTTGACTACTTGGTGGTCAGACTAGTCTGAAAATGACCAGCAGGTGTCGCTGTTGTCACCAAATTCATTCATATATATGTATTCCTTAATATCTTGGAATAAAAACAAAATAAATAATGAATGTACATTACAAAAGTACTTAGAATAGCCCCCTCATTCATTTTACATTCATTTATATTAAAGGTTTACTTATCCTTTCAGGAAACAGAGAGGAAGTTGCATAGGAAGATGTTAAGAGAGGAATTGGGGGGGGGGTCAATAAGAATGTGAGTAGGAGGAAGTCAGAAGTAGGAGAGTTTAAGGGACTGAAAGGGTTGGGAAAGGAAAAATCTGCTGGGGAAAGAAAGAGAGAATAAACAAGTGAGAATGGATGGGGTGATAATAAAAGGAAGTGAGAAGTGGGAAAGAAAAGAAAAAGAAAAAAGAAAGAAAAGAAAGCAAGAATGTGGGGATAAGGAAGGAAGAGAATAACATATTGAAGATGAACCAAAAAAGGTGGAGGTAAAGAAGGGAAAAGGAAGGAAAAGGAGGTAAGAAATGAGAACAGATAGGTAATTAGTACGAAAAAAAGCAATGATATATTTAAAAGAGTAGAAATGAATAGAAATCCAAAATGTAGAATAGAAAAACAAAAATCACACAAGGAAATAGCAGAGCAGTAAGGGAGGGAAAGGGGCAAAAAGACACACACAAAACGAGAATACATAGAAAGGTTCAATGATGGCACTTTATTACAAATGAAGAAAATGACAGAATGAAAAAAGAAGGTAGAAAAGTACGGCCATGTACAAGTAAAATGGGAAGAGATCACTGTTAATGTATAATAACTAAGCCCAGTGAATGGAGAAAGTTAAATAAGGCTGCTTATGTGACCATATCAGGGCGGGGGCTACAGGTAGCCATTCCTATAGGGCCCACCAGTTGCCAAGGAGGAGCGGGAAGACAAAAGAGAGCCATCTGGCCCAGGGAGGGACATAAAGTCATATGGAGAGATGAGATTAGGCCTGACTGTCTGCGGCTGAAATCCTGGGTGATTAGTGAAGAGAGAGCTGCAATGATAGGGCTTTAAGGAGGCACAGACACACAGGGGCATGGAACGGCTCTTCTAATTCACTGTACCAGGGTTTCCCGGGAGCCTCGGAGGAGGGGGACGGAGTCATTGGAGGGTCTCTGATGAAATGTCCTATCTCAAACCTTCTGGGAAGGAGCTGGAGAGATTTGACGGGCTGTCCCTTATCTACTGGTGAGTGGCATCACTGTACACCTACACTTGCCACCCTCTGCCCTCTTGTTTACTCCCCTCTCCGTAACACTGGCATCAATTCTCATTTCAGTGGTGGCACCTCTATGTATGGCACGTACCCACTTGATAGGTTGGACTGTGGACTTCTAGTTACACCGAGAATCTAATGAGAAACCCCTTAGCAAGCGACAAACCAGGAGCGCTCTGCTCATTAAATCTTCCCCTCCCCCTAGGTGCCAGCCATGACTCAGGAAAGGTGGTCCATTAGGTTCAAAAGGGGTCAAAATGCCCTTTTCTGGTTCTCGGGAGCAGCGATGGCTTGTTGATGTGCAACCGTCTTGTAGATGTGTGTTACTTGCTGGTGCCAAGCGGAAGAGTGAATGAATGATGAGATGTGAGGATATTGTGGGTCAGAGGAAAAATTGTATTTTGCCCCCAAAAAAGTCATCATGGCTGCTAACTCATCTCAACCACCGTGAAATCTATTATTAAACTTTCAGCCAGATCTAGTAACCCACAGCAACCATGAAGACCGTGACGACTACACCCACTGATTGGTTGCTATGAGTTACTGGACATGTTGCAAACTTTGCCACTATTAGAACGCTAGCCCCATAGCCTTAATGGGATGCTTCAGCTTTGAAGTAACTTTTAATATGTTACAGAATGTCCAGCAATTGATCTTCATTTTTTTTATATTTTATCATTTCTGAGTTATTTACCTTGCTCCTTTGCCTCTTTCCAGCTTTCAAATGGGGGTCACTGACCCCATCTAAAAAACAAATGCTCTGTAAGGCTACAAATGTATAGTTATTGCTACTTTTTATTACTCACCTTTCTATTCAGACCCTCTCCTATTCATATTCCAGTCTCTTATTCAAATCAATGCATGGTTACTAGGGGAATTTGGATGGCTGAAATTGCAAACTAGAGAGCTGCTGAATAAAAAGCTAAATAACTAAAGAAAACAACAAAAATTTTAAAAAGTTGCAAATTATCTCAGAATATTACTGTCTGCATCGAACTAAAAGTTAAATTTAAAGTGAACAACCCATATGTAGCTATAGTTCCAGGGATACCCTAGACAAAAATAAGAAATTCACCTTTCAATCCTAAACTGATTGGCTGTCAGACTAGAGCTGCTCAATGATACTTTGGGTCCCATAGGAAGGCCAACTTAAAAAAAAAAATAGATTGTGGTGCAACTGATCTTCAATTTTTATTTTGGTGTTATAAATGGGACAAAGTGGGTCATGTAATAATATGTGCAAAGTTGGTTCCAGGTCCAGTATATTTAGCAGAAGATAAGGAAGCAGAGCTGTCCGGCACTCAAACGGATCCACAGGACCAGAGATATTCAGTTAAAAGATATTTTTATTAATAGAAAAATTAAAAATATATTTGCATCTCCATCCACCCAGTATATTTAGCAGCCAAACAGTAAGGGGCCGATTCACTAAGGGTCGAATATCGAGGGTTAATTAACCCTCGATATTCGACTAGGAATTAAAATCCTTCGTCTTCGAATATCGAAGTCGAAGGATTTAGCGCAGATAGTTCGATCGAATGATCGAAGGATAATTCCTTCGATCGAACGATAAAATCATTTGAATCGGACGATTCGAAGGATTTTAATCCAACGATCGAAGGAATATCCTTCGATCAAAAAAAGTTAGCCAAGCCTATGGGGACCTTCCCCATAGGCTAACATTGACTTCGGTAGCTTTTAGATGGCGAACTAGGGGGTCGAAGTTTTTTTTTAAAGAGACAGTACTTCGACTATCGAATGGTCGAATAGTCGAACGATTTTGACTTTGAATCCTTCGATTCGAAGTCGTAGTCGAAGGTCGAAGTAGCCTATTCGATGGTCGAAGTGGCCCAAAAAAAACTTCGAAATTCAACGTTTTTTACCTTCGAATCCTTCACTCGAAGTTAGTGAATCGGCCCCTAAGTAGCATGTACCAGTTTGCCATTTCAAAGAAAACATCTGATTGGTTGCTATGAGTTACTAGACCTGGATCAAACTTTGTAGCTGCTATCACACAGCCTTTACATGTACCATATTTCTAAGCAGTTATTTTCCAGGTGATGCACAAGGAGTCTTCCATTGCTGTATATTTGTCTTGAATCATCTGTGCAGGAGCTGCCATAGTAGTTATTAAGAAACCAATATAAACGAACAGATTTTAATGAGCTACGGTAAAACCCCATGGCAGCTCCTGTGCGATCGATGTATTAGTCATGACTACAGGGCATTGTGCAACATGAACTTTGCAAAGCAAAATTGTATACATTGTGCTGTATACATGGTGCCGACAAAATGCTTTTTGTGGTCACAACATGATCCTTTCTTGACTATATAAAGGATGGCTGTGTACACATAAGGGGTGATTTATTAGTATAAGGGAGGCAAATGAAGCCCAGCTACTATTATAAAACGTAAAGAACACAGCGAAAAGGCACATCGACTGCCGTAGACAGGGAATCCATAGGCCAGGATAATAAAAAGTCAAACTTTATTCAAAAATTGTGGCATAAAAACATATAGCACACAAATGTAGATTGCAGGCAGGGTGAGAGCATGGCTTGACGCGTTTCGTGACTCAAAACTGGTCACTTCCTCAAGAAGCCAATGCGCCTTCTGCCAAAGCCCATATATATGTAGCTTCCCCCCTACTGTTCAGTTAAGGAACTGATGTTAAATGGCCAGTAGTATGCTCATAGGGAGGAGTTATATAATTAAAAGCTACATAAAAAGATACTTAAAAACACAGTCACTACTATCGCTTATAGCAATTATGTTAATGCATATATATAATACAAGGGCCTAACACATTGTGATTATGCTGTATTCATAAGAATAAATAATAATCTAGAAATTCAATGAAATATATAAATAGACATAAATGTATATAATGAAGGCCCTGGATAAACAATGGTTGCTAGTGTGTACTGTTATTTAGTATAGCATGGCATAAAGCAGTATGGAAAGAGATAAAAGAGATGAAAATGGCGTAGATGTGTGTTGTCCAAAAATCAAAAAATCAAAAAATCAAAAAATAATAAATAAAGAATCGAGAAGTGATACCAGTATGTAAATTGTTAGTTAATTAATAAAGAATGAAAACAATTATAATAATTCATAATTAATGAGGACAGCACACCTCCACACATATTCTGAAAACAATCTCAAACAGAATCTCTGAAAGATGAGAGGAGACACCTATAAGGGGGAAAGCTAATGGTAAATTTAATCTACAAAAAGGCTCACTTCCCACTCCCTATTCAGGCCATTGGGCGTGATCGTATCAAGGGTATAAATCCAAAAGGCCTCTCTCTTGAGAAGTAGTTTTTCCATATCTCCCTTTCTGACACCTGGATTTACTAAATCAATGATTTGAAATGAAATACATAAATTACCATCGTGTTTCTCCAATAAGTGCTTTGCAACTGCTGAATTCCTATCGTTTTTGGAAACACATCGAACGTGCTCAGAAATTCGCTTCCTAACCGGTCTGATGGTCTTGCCAACATATTGTGCACCACATCTACAAGTGATCAAGTAAATTACAAATTTGGTGCCACAATTGGCAAAGAAATTGATTTTGTAAGGCCGAGTACCCGTCCTGGAGATGAATTCCTTGGAAGGTTTCATAATGCCGCATGAATTACATCTTGATCTCCCGCACCTGTAGCATCCTTTGACACTTAGCCAATTGGAGTTGGTGATATCCTTTGTCTCTACAAATAGACTGGGTGATAATTGAGAACCTAGGCTATTACCTTTTCTAAAAATGAAACCTGGTTGAGCAGGTAAGACTTTCTTCAGTACAGGATCTTGCTTCAAAACATCTACGCCATTTTCATCTCTTTTATCTCTTTCCATACTGCTTTATGCCATGCTATACTAAATAACAGTACACACTAGCAACCATTGTTTATCCAGGGCCTTCATTATATACATTTATGTCTATTTATATATTTCATTGAATTTCTACATTATTATTTATTCTTATGAATACAGCATAATCACAATGTGTTAGGCCCTTGTATTATATATATGCATTAACATAATTGCTATAAGCGATAGTAGTGACTGTGTTTTTAAGTATCTTTTTATGTAGCTTTTAATTATATAACTCCTCCCTATGAGCATACTACTGGCCATTTAACATCAGTTCCTTAACTGAACAGTAGGGGGGAAGCTACATATATATGGGCTTTGGCAGAAGGCGCATTGGCTTCTTGAGGAAGTGACCAGTTTTGAGTCACGAAACGCGTCAAGCCATGCTCTCACCCTGCCTGCAATTTACATTTGTGTGCTATATGTTTTTATGCCACAATTTTTGAATAAAGTTTGACTTTTTATTATCCTGGCCTATGGATTCCCTGTCTACGGCAGTCGATGTGCCTTTTCGCTGTGTTCTTTCAAATACCACGTGACTGGAGTGGAATGGCTGCCTGAGAGACGTGATAGGGTTACCACTTCGACCTCCCTAAGATCGTTCCTGTTGGCGCATCTTGCTTACCTATTATAAAACGTAGTAGGTTTCACAACTAGGACAAGTTATTACAGTGGGTGACTTTGATTAGCCAGACACTGACTGGAGTAGTGGGGTTGCCAAGTCAAAAAAAAAGCTAGCAGGTTTTCTTAATACAGGTATTGAACCTATTATCCGGAATCATCGGGACCTGGGGCTTTCCGGATAACGGGTCTTTCTGTAATTTGGATCTTCACACCTTAAGACTACTAGAAAATCATATAAACATTAAATAAACCCAATAGGCTGGTTTTGCTTCCAATAAGGGTTAATTATATCTTAGTTGGGATCAAGTACAAGCGACTGTTTTCTTACTACAGAGGAAAAAGGAAATCATTTTAAAATTTTGGATTATTTTATTATAATGGATAATTCGGAACTTTCTGGATAACGGGTTTCCGGATAACAGATCCCATACCTGTATACTGAATGTCAGTTCGGAAAAAAAAGGAATTTTTCCCCCTCTGAGGCAAATTGGAGAGGGTTCGGGAGGGTTTTTTGCCTTCCCTTGGATCAACTAGCAATTTGGCAGGTTATATACAGACTTAAAAGGTTGAACTTGATGGACTTGTGTCTTTTTTCAACCTAACTTACTAGGTTAATATGTATTTACATGGGTGAGTATTTAGTGAACATGGTGTCATTTGAGACCGTGCTGCAGAGATAACTCTATAAGGGAGTAACTAAAACTCTACATTTTAGACGGGCAGTGTAAGGGCATCTCTGCAACATATTAACTGGGGAAAAGATCTTCACAGAGTTAATGAAATGTAAGAAATGGAATGGTTGACCTCTAAGTAACTTTTGGTTTGTTAAAGAATGGCTAATTCTAAGCAACTTTTCAATTGGTCTTCATTTTCTTCTTCATTATTGTTTTCAAATGATTTGCCTTCTTCCCAACTTCCCGTAACATTACAAATTTATCGCTGCTACTTTCAGGGGTGATCCTGGCTCACCCGCCGCCTGAGGCAGCAGCAGTTGCTGCTGCCCCCCCTCCCCCGGAAATTCGCTCTTAAAGTACCAGGAGCAGCATTTTTGCTGCCCCTGGTACCTAGTGGGGCGCTGAGGCGACAGTCTCAACTTGCCGCATTGGTGAAGCACCCCTGGCTACTTTTTATTACTCATCTTTCTATTCAGACCCTCCTGTATTCATATTCCAGTCCCTTATTCAAATGAATGCATGGTTGATATGTTAGGTTAGACCCTAGCAACCAGATGGCTGAAATTGCAAACTGGAGAGCTGCTGAATAAAAAGCTAAATAACTAAAAAAACACAAATAATAAAATAATTAAAACCCAGTTGCAAAGTGACTCAGAATATCGTTCTCTACATCATATCAAATGATAATTCAAAGGTGAACAAACCCTTAAAGCTACATGAACACGTCATTTACTGTAATTACTATATTTTTTTATCCGTCATGCAGGGTTGGCCTGAGGGGCCTGGGGCCCACCAGGACTACTGTCCAGGGCCTCAGGTGTGAACAGTACAGGGCTTTAGGGGTGTGAACAATAGAGGTGTTACAAGTGTGAACAATGCAGGGGTGGGGACGCTCCACCAATGAGGAGAGTTGAGTTACTCGCCTTAGGCGGCAGCACCCCCCTGGTTGCCAGGGGTGGCAAAAATGCCTGCTGGGGACATTGACAGGAAACTCCTTCAATGTGAAGCCAAATGGCTCAACAGTAAAGCCCCTAATGGCTTGAATGAAGGCTTCACCTTCATTCTTATAATTTAGCTTTTACCAATATACTTAATCATTAGCGGAAAACGCACCCTTTGGGGGTTCTAATAAATTTATGTGGATCCGATGCCCACTTAATGGATCTGAAAATGAAGCTAGAGTAATTTGTTTTCTATCTTGTCTCACCATTATAGAGCTAAGGTGAAGAATACCCCTCTATAAGTGAGTTACATACATCACCAGACAAAACATTCTATCTTCTAATTTAAAAATTTTGAGTAGTGATGGGCAAATTTGGGGCGTTTCGCCGGAAAATTCACGACTTTCCCACGAAATTTGCAAAACAGCATAAAATTCACGAAACGGCGCCGGCGTCTTGTTTTTGACACCGGCATCCACTTTTTGGACGCCGGCGCACATTCGCCGGGCGAAAATAACTTCTGATTACTTTTGGCATGCTGCTGACCGAACTGGTTTGCTTTGAAGTAAATTGGAAACTTATCTCTATTTGTTTCCATCTACTTATCTCTTCAACCAATTTAATATATTTATACATTTGTAACAAACCTGCGGAACAGCAACATACAAAACTAGCTGGCTCAATATCTGTATTGCTAGATATTATATTACGTTATAAGATAATTTATATTACTATATTCAAAAAACAACTATTTCTGATGTAACCTTAACAGGACAAATATCTGAATGAAAGGGATAAAACAGGAGGTTGATTTAGACAAGCTGTTTGTTGGCAGTGTCTTGAGATCTACTGATCACCAGCTAAAGGTCTCCCGATCCATCTTTTGGGCACCCCTGCACTAAATTATAGTGTACTGGGGATTTTTGTGGAAAACAAGCTGTGTAACTCCAGGCCTTGTCCCTCAGTGGGTGCTAAAGTAAATAAAGTACTGTATTGCGTAAAAAGGGCATCAAAGGGATGGTTCACCATTCAGTTCACTTTTAGTCTGTTATAAAATGGCTAATTCTAGGCAACTTTTCAGTTGGTCTTCATGTTTGTAAAGTATTTTAGTTGCCTCCTTCTTCTGATTTTTTTCCAGCTTTCAAATTGGTTGTCACTGACCCCATCTAAAAACTACAGATGTATTGTTGTTGCTTCTTTTTATCATTCGTCTTTTTGTTCTGAAGAAAAGTTAAATAACTCCAAAATCATAAATATTAAAAAAAAGTAAACCGATTGCAAATTGTCACAAAATATCACTCTCTACATCATAGTAAACGTTTCCTCAAAGGAGAACAACCCTTTAACAGAGGGATGAAAAGATTGTTTTGTTTGTAAGGCTTTTGTAATCTTACGATCTTCAGTCAGTGGATTTTGGTATATATAGTTTATATATTTTAGTGTATAAATAGGTCTGCATAAGTATGTGTATATATGTGCACTGGGCTTTATTTGGAGGGTTGGACTCACCTGCTACCTCTTATTAATACAGCACTGCCAAAGACAAGGCAGCACTGGATTCATTGGTGGATATAAGTCCCTGAGCTCTTTTTTGATTAATTTTGTGATTAGGAGATGTGTTTTGTGATCACAAAGTCTAGCGCATGAATATTCAGTGTTGGACTGGGACACCAGGGGCCCACCCAAAAACCTTAGACCCAGAGGCCCACCAAGAAAATTTAGGCCAGGGGCCCATTCTCAGTACTATTATTCTTCCTCTCCTCACTCAACCTCTATTCTCCTAGTCTCTTTAGTTATACATCCTTTAACCTATTATTCCATTTATTTAGCCTCTTTATTCTCATAGAAATAGGGAATGATCATGAAATAGGCCAAATTTTTAGCAGCATGAGGGGCCACTAACACCTGGGCCCACCGGGAGTTTTCCTGGTGTCCCGGTGGGCCAGTCCGACACTGTGAATATTGGTTTTATGTGTTACAAAAGGTACAAATGGTGCCCAAGTAGTGTATGCACAGGATGGGTATGTGTGTGTTAGTGTGCAATTGGTTCCCATGTGGTGAGCCATATACTTCTCTTGCCCTGCACTGATGTTCTAACAAGATTCCCTAACCCCTGACTTGCCAATTAACTTCAGATTGTTTAAGCTTTGTGAGACAACATGTTTTGTCTGGATCCCCCCTTCCCATGCCAGTAATCAGCACCAATCCGATTAGCAGCTAAAGATTTGGTCTCTTGAAGTTCAACTCAAGTCCTTCTCTAGGTAAAACGGTCTCCTCGGGTTCATCTGCTGAGGGCACAGCGCTGCCTTGGAATTGAACTTTGCCTAAGGGACTCATCCTGAGCTACACATAATGTTCTTGTATTAGTCCCCAGGCAGGGCCAGGCCAAGGTAATTTGGCACCCTAGGTAAGGGCTTCAATCAGTGGCCCCCACCCGGTCATGCATTACCATTTCCAACCTTACCATTCATATTGCCCCCTGTACCTGAGCCAGCAGCCATCATGCTGCCCCCATTTGTACCTGTGCCAATGGCAGTCAATCAATCAGATTGCCCCCAAGTCCCCAATCTGTACCTGTGCCAGCATAACCCAAAATATCCATCATATTGTTACCCCCAATCTGTATCTGTGCCAGCAGCAGCACCTAAAAATCCACAATATTTCCCCCAAATATGTACTTGTGCCAGCAGGAGCCAAAATATCCACAATATTGCCTCCAAATATTTACTTGTTCAAGCAGGAGCCAAAAATCCATCATATTGCCCACAAATATATGTGTACTGTGCCAACAGCGCCATATTGCCCCATGTACCTGAGCCAGCAGCAGCCAATCCCTCATATTGCCCCCAATCTGTACCTGTGCTAGCAGCAGCCAAAAAATCCAAAATAATGCCCCCAAATATGTACCTTTGCCAGCAGGAGCCAAGAGGGAGGTGGGGAGTGCTTCTGCCCTCAGTACGAATAATCGGCAAGAGGGAGTTGGAACAGGCAATTTATAAAGTTTAAAAACTATTAAAGGCTAAGTATACCAGAGTTCTAAAAAAAAATTCCCCTTAAAAGTGCGCCCCCCCCATGATTGCACCCTACCTACACTGCCTGCCCCTAGTTCCGGCCCTGTCCCTAGGAACACATGGTGCTGTAATGTGCCCAACCCACTGATTTAAAAATTGTACAGCTGATGGTGGATTCAGTTCAGGATTTGGCCAGGATTCCGCTTTTTTCAGCAGGATTCGGCCGAATCCTTCTGCCTGGCCAAACCGAATCCTAATTTACATATTCAAATTAGGGACGGGGAGGGAAATCGTATGACTTTTTGTCACAAGACATGGAAGTAAAAATGTTTTCCTAGACCCACCCCTCCATAGCTTCGGATTCATAGCCCTGTTAGTAAGTGTTTTTAAGTGAGCCTGTATAGCCTTCTCTCTTGCCCTCCTTAAGAAAATTTGTCAGTTTTTACTGTAGGCAGATAGTATTATAACTAGTATTACTAGAAGGAGAATAAAATCTCCTCAATAAGGATTTGGTTAGCAGTCAGATGCAGGGTTGGCATGGAATTGGCACTGTATTTATCCTGCAGTGTGTTCTGGGGTATTATACATGGAATTGGTACTGTATTTATCTGACATGTGTTCTGGGGTATTATACATGGAATTGGCACTGTATTTATCTGCCATGTGTTCTGGGGTATTATACATGGAATTGGCACTGTATTTATCTGCCATGTGTTCTGGGGTATTATACATGGAATTGGCCCTGTATTTATCTGCCATGTGTTCTGGGGTATTATACATGGAATTGGCACTGTATTTATCTGCCATGTGTTCTGGGGTATTATACATGGAATTGGCACTGTATTTATCTGCCATGTGTTCTGGGGTATTATACATGGAATTGGCACTGTATTTATCCTGCAGTGTGTTCTGGGGTATTATACATGGAATTGGCACTGTATTTATCCTGCCGTGTGTTCTGGGGTATTATACATGGAATTGGCACTGTATTTATCTGCCATCCAGAGTATGTCTCCTCCTCACGTATTAACAAGCGAGTGTGCACATGTGAGGATGGGTGCATTTGCTGAAGATGTGTGAGTGCACACGCACTGAGGCATGCTCGCACCCAGACTTTAGGAAATGCTACTGCGCAGGGGCGTAACTACCGGGGGAGCAGGGGGTGCAAATGGGCCAGGGCCCGCACCCCTGCAGGGCCCCCCCCGGAAGATCGTGTGTGTTGCAGCCGGCTGGAGTCGGCTGCAGGCGCAGAGAAAAATTGCGCAGACGAGGGTGGGGGCGGGCCCGTCTGCACGGCCCGCACCAGGGCCCGTCCCCACCAAGTTACGTTACTGCGGGTGGGGGACCCAAGGATTCGAACTGGGGAAGGGCGGCAGAAGAGGTACTGGCTTAGCACCCCTCCACTAGGGTTTCCACCTCACCCCTTTAAAACCGATCACATATGGAATCCACAGAATTGCTAATTAGCCATACAGGCTGTGGATTTCATATGTGATCGGTATAAATCCTAGCCTCCACCTTTGTGTCCTTGGCATGTTGCTTTTCTGCCTACCCCTAGTTCCAGCCCTGCTGCCATCTTTCTTTGTATTGCCTTAGCTTACAGTTTCAGCCTTGTCTGTGGGTGAGCATTGAATTTTTCTCCCATGGTTTGCATTGCCTGTCAACAGAGAAGCAGGCGAAACAATGGCATGCTTAGAAACACCACAAACCCAAATCAGCTGTATGAAAGCTCCCACAATAGTGATGCCGCTCTCATGGGCACAACATAAAAGCTGTGTATATATTTATATTTATCAGACCTCCAGGGCACAGAGGTGGCACGTGAGTTAGACATTTAATGCCGTATAGACACACAGGCACATCAGATAATGTCCTGTAACATTCAGGCCATCCAGTGCCCATAGCGCAGACACATGCCAGTTGCAATCTCTGTCACACTGATAACTGGATTCCCCATAGCAATGGCTCTAACTAAGCATCTCTGCCACATACATCTCCTTCTGTGTGTTTTCTCCCATGGTTCCCTTTGCCCGAATGACTGAAACCCTGCACATCTAGGAGCCCATTCCACTTAAAGACCCATGCATTCTACATCCATCTTAATAGAAAATCAATAGTAAAATAAGGTTTTAGCTGTCCTTTATCTGCTTTGATTTATAAAGAGGGACTTAGGGTTTATAGTTTTTCCTGAATGTTTATTGTTTAATAAAGGTCAAGCAACCTCTCCATGGAGGTCCAGTGTGTTCTACAAGGGATGAGCAAAGTAGGTCACTAGGCCCCACAATAGAGTAGGATTCAGGCGTCCCCCTGTCTGAACAGAGACATATCAAAGAGTGGATGAGCCATTTTGACAGCTGTATCTGAGCTAATGATGGGCCCTCACTTGGTCATGCAGTGACAATGAGAGATGCCCAAACCTTTACTTTTAAGATCCCTGTTCATCAGCCAGGCAAAATGAAATGTAAAGGGAAACTGAGGAGTCACAGAATTCATCACAGAACATATATACATATGCATGTGCCGATTTTAACTGTGACCCTGAAATAAAATTCTCCTATTCACTATAGTTTTTAAATACAGGTATGGGACCTCTTATCTAGAATGCTCAGGACCTGGAGTTTTCCAGACAATGGATTTTTCTGTAATTTGAATCTCTATAGGAAAAGATTGGGTTGGTACAAGGCTTGGTTAATCCTTTGCCTCCTAGAGTCAACAGCTAGACTTGCTAATGTAGCTGCATTAAATGCATAGATTTATCTGCTGTTGATTTCCTTCAATATCAGTATTTATTCATTTGAGCGGTAGCTGAGATATTGTCTATATTAAAGTGGTCATATTTTGGACATAATGCGTGGCCTTGGGTTCCTGGATGGCTACCTTGAACGATTGTGCCAGAACACTGTCTTGGGATTCTATGGGATCAGAGACATTTGTCGGGGGGGGGGGGAGAAGATTTCAAATGTCAAAGCCCCTTCTTAGTAGGTGGGTGGGGCATCAGCAGACATAGAAGTGAAGGGGTCCCAACCTCTTCTCACTACCATTCAGGTCTGATGAAACAAGCTGGTTAGTCTGTACTTGCCATTGTGTGATCAAGTTTGGACAATATCTGACCATTTAGTCCATAGTCTATAGTCAACTGTTGCCACTGCACAATCCTGGATATATGGGAAGAAGACATTGGCCCTGGCCTAGGATGGCAGGATTTTAGGAGCAACATAACATAGAGGAACATAAGACTAGCCAAGAGCCTCTGCATCAAATGGGTCTTAAAAAACAGGGGTTCTAGTCTAAGGTTTCTTAGTTTGAATGAATAATGATTATATCCACTGCATTTCTCCCTCTGCTTGTGGTGCAGGGGTAGGACCTTCATAAATCCTCCATATAAGTAGTCAATGTATGGCTAGAAGACTTCAATTTTACAGATAGCAGGGATCCTTCCTAATCTTGCCCTTTGCACTTAACACTACTACTTCTGTTGGCATGTGCCATGCCCATAACACTTGAGCATGGATTTACAATTTTTGCTCTTGGTGTGGCTTTAACTGGTGATCTGTGGCAGTGCAGCTTTCTCTTCTCATCAGTAGTCTAGGGAGGGAGCAATTAGCCATTCCCTTTGTTTATTTTCTTTACTTCTCTGTCCCTAATTTTTCACTGCATTCCCTGCTGGTTCTGAAACAATGAGGCAGAAGCCAACCTGCCCCTAACCCAGACTCTGATTTCCATATGGGTGTTCTTCTGGTTACTGAGGTTCTTCTTGGTTTTTGTCAATTTTCTTAAAGGAGAAGGAAAGCTACAGAGGCAGATTTTTGTCAATAGATTAGCCACAATAGCGCAAGCTAGAACACTATATTTATTCTGTAGAATGCTTTACCATACCAGAGTAAACAGCTCTAGAAGTTCTATCTGACTTTTTAGGATAACAGCTGCCATATTAGCTTGGTGTGATATCATCTCCTGCTTGAGTCTCTCCCCGCTCACTCATAGCTCTGGGCTCAGATTACAGCAGGGAGTGGAGGGGGGGGGGGTAAAGGGAGGGAGAGAGAGGAGCAAACTGAGCATGCTCAAGCCCAAGCCCTGGAGGTTTAAGCTGAAAACAGGAAGTCTGATACAGAAGCCCATGAGTACACAATAGAAGGAAAAAAATGTGGTGTTTCTTTTGACAGAGGACTCAGAGCAGCATTACTTTGAGGTTTACTGGTGTATTTATATAGACCTTTCTGAGAAAGCTTACTTAATTTTAACATTTCCTTCTTCTTTAAACTTGATTTAAGCTACCCAGTTTCTAATCAGTTGCTACCTGTTAATTGACCTTGCTACTCATTAGCCAGACCTGACCTTGATCTGTATTCTCCAGCACTTGTTTTTTCCTTGTTCTGTCTTTTAGTTCTTGATTCTCTTCTGAAGTCTCAGCATTTGTGCTCTGGAAACCTTGGAGTTTAAAAAAGTTTTTGGAGGCAGCCATCTTGCTGAAAGCATGGTCTTAAGCTAAAGGGGGAAGTTGAAGGCAGCAAGGAGTACCATGCCTGGATTCATGTTCTTGGATCTGGGCTGCCATCTCATGATTGATCGGGCCAAAGGTTTTAGCAATCTATTTCCAGACATGGAGTAGGTAGGACATTATAGTGCAGATCAGGCAGTATCCTGGATCAGGAAGGAAGAGGGTTTCTTGACTTCCTGATGACTTTTTAATAGGCTCTGCAGAAACCATAAGGATAACTGTCAGTGGCATTGATGTTGACCCTTATCAACGTTCATGGCACCTGATCCAATCTTATCTGATTTCTCCAACCGGGTAACCCATGCGAAACTTTTGGAAGAAAATCAAAGACATGTTCTATAAGAGTAAACAGACTTAGGAGTGTTGCTTATCCGGTAGCTTGGTATAAATTGTACTGTCATAAAAAGCTTCACGTGGTGGAGTGAATACTGTATAAAGAGAGTAACATACACACTGTAGTGAATGATAAGGTTATTGTATGGTTTTGTGACCATATGAAAGCACAAGGCTGCAGTTATACAGGGAACTCTGAGTATCACTCATGTATTATAAGGGATAATGTAACCCTACTGTAAATGATAAGGATATTAGAAGTCACTGAGGGGTTGTTCTGTGACCATATAAAGGCACAAGGCTGCAGGCTGAGTTATACAGGGAACTCTGAGTATCACTCATGTATTATATGGGATAATGTACCCCCTACTGTAAATGATAAGGATATTAGAAGTCACTGAGGGGTTGTTCTATGACCATATAAAGGCACAAGGCTGCAGGCTGAGTTATACAGGGAACTCTGAGTGTCACTCATGTATTATAAGGGATAATGTACCCCCTACTGTAAATGATAAGGATATTAGAAGTCACTGAGGGGTTGTTCTGTGACCATATAAAGGCACAAGGCTGCAGGCTGAGTTATACAGGGAACTCTGAGTATCACTCATGTATTATAAGGGATAATGTACCCCCTACTGTAAATGATAAGGATATTAGAAGTCACTGAGGGGTTGTTCTGTGACCATATAAAGGCACAAGGCTACAGGCTGAGTTATACAGGGAACTCTGAGTATCACTCATGTATTATAAGGGATAATGTACCCCCTACTGTAAATGATAAGGATATTAGAAGTCACTGAGGGGTTGTTCTGTGACCATATAAAGACACAAGGCTGCAGGCTGAGTTATACAGGGAACTCTGAGTATCACTCATGTATTATAAGGCATAATGTACCCCCTACTGTAAATGATAAGGATATTAGAAGTCACTGAGGGGTTGTTCTGTGACCATATAAAGGCACAAGGCTGCAGGCTGAGTTATACAGGGAACTCTGAGTATCACTCATGTATTATAAGGGATAATGTACCCCCTACTGTAAATGATCAGGATATTAGAAGTCACTGAGGGGTTGTTCTGTGACCATATAAAGGCACAAGGCTGCAGGCTGAGTTATACAGGGAACTTTGGGTATCATCCATATATTATAAAGCATAATGTACCCCTACTAGGCTATTAGAAGTCATTGAGGGGTTTTGTGTTGTATATCCAGCAGCAATGAAAACAGTGGGTGTTAGATTGAATTATGAACCACTGTAGTCTGAATGCTGTGTTATAAAGATAGCTGGAATCTCTGCCATAAAGCAGGACATCATTGCTGTGTGAGAAGGAAGAATCAAGCATAAAAGTGACTTTAACTATGTAACCCTATTGCTTTACCATAATGTCAATGTCCCTTGCCTAAATTACAGACAGACACAGCTGGGGGGTGTTAATGGTGTGGGCTGAACAGTGGGGAATGGTGTAAGACCCCATCAAGTAGAGCCCAAACAAGTAAGTATTTGTAAACAGGGATAAAAGAGCAAAATATCAACACTGTCTGGGAGTTGTAGTTTACCAACAGGAGGTTGGACAGCTCAGCCCTACCTATTTAATCACATCTCCATTCCCACCTAAAATTGCATTGCACCCACAACCACTGTGGCTTGTAAAGGGGGTTTAATTCTGCTCTGCTGGAGATATTGAGTCTGTACAGATAGACTTATCACATAGATGAACAAGGTGAGAGGGGACGATATTTTGCAGCAAAAGGGAAGGTGAGACCCAATAATCTTGTCTTTGTTCTAGTGGCTGCTGAAGGGCTCATTGCCACCCATAGGGGCTGCTGCATCACCAGGGGTCTGAAACAATGTAGCAGAAGCCAACTAATGAACAGACCCCCGAAAAAGCATGCAAGGAATTGTGGGAATTGGAATCTTTGCAGGAGCAGAGCTTGCTTCTGCTACATTATTGCAAGAGTCGAGCAGTGAATGCTTTAATTGCATTCGCCCATAACTTTCAAAACACTGAAAATGTGAAATGAACTTATACTGGAAAGTTGCTTACAATGACACTTATACACATATTTAGGGGCAGATTTATCAAGGGTCGAATTTTTTAAAACTCCCATAACTCCCATGAACTCGAAATTCGATCAACTGAAATTTATTTAAAAAAAAATAGAATTTCGTAAACTCAGGTAAATAGGATTGACCCGAAAAAACTCGAATCGAATTCAAATCAAATTTTATTCGAGATTTTAAAAACTTGATTCAGGTTTTTTTCTCTGAGAAAAAAACGTTTTTTAAATATATTAATAGTAAAAAGATGTAGGTTGAGAGTGTTGCTCCATTAAATAACAGAAAAGCCAAATGTGCTAAATCAGTTCTTTTACTCAGTGTATACAATAGAGGAGTCTGAGTTCCCAGGCTCACTTTATAACTGCACTAATGGCTCAGCTCAATCTAGTCAGTGGCTGACTCAGGATATGATTAATAAAGCTTTAATAAAAATTAATGTAAACAAGGCTCCAGGGCCTGATGGCATACACCCCCTGGGTTCTAAGAGAGCTTAGTTCATTTTTAGACCAGCCCCTATTTCTGATTTTCTCAGATTCACTTTCATCTGGTATGGTACCTATGGATTGGAGAAAAGCTGATGTTATTCCAATATTTAAAAAGGGATTATGATCTCAGCCTGTCAATTATAGGCCAGTAAACTTGACATCTGTGGTGGGCAAATTATTTGAAGGCTTGTTAAGGGATCACATTCAAAATTTTGTCCTAGTCAATGGTATTATGAGCAAAATTAGCATGGCTTTATGAAGGATAGGTCATGTCAGACAAATGTGATTGCTTTTTATGATGAGGTAAGTAAGAGTCTGGACAGTGGGGGGGGGGGCAGTAGATGTGATCTATTTGGATTTTGCCAAAGCGTTTGATACTGTGCCCCACAAACGACTGCTTTCTAAACTAAGGTCTGTTGGGCTTAATGAAGTCGTTTGCACGTGGATAGGAAACTGGCTACAGGATCGGGTACAGAGGGTGGTTGTTAATGGGACATTCTCTACTTGGAGTAAGGTTTGAAATGGGGTCCCCCAGGGCTCGGTATTGGGTCCACTTTTATTTAACTTGTTCATTAATGACTTAGGGGAGGGTGTTGTAAGTAATGTATCGGTGTTTGCAGATGACACAAAACTATCAGCTCAATTAATTCCATCCAGGATGTGGCACTTGCAACAGGATCTTGACAAACTGGCAATCTGGGCAGCTAAGTGGCAAATGAGATTCAATGTTGATAAATGTAAAGTCCTGCACCTGGGATGTAACAATATCCACTTATACCCTTAATGGGACTGCACTAGGCAAATCCATTATGGAAAAGGACCTTGGAGTCCTTGTAGATGATAAACTTGTCTGTAGCAAGTAATGCCATTCAGCAGCATCAAGGGCAAATAAGGTCTTGAGCTGTATTAAAAGGGGCATAGAGTCACGGGAGGAGAGGGTCATTCTTCCACTGTATAGAGCACTTGTAAGGCCCCATCTAGAATATGTCGTACAGTTTTGGTCTCCATCACTCAAACAGGACATTATTGTATTAGAGAGGGTACAGAGAAGGGCAACTAAGCTGGTAAAGGGAAAATCTTAGCTATGAGGAAAGACTGGCAAAGTTGGGGATGTTCCCGCTGGAGAAGAGGTGCTTAAGGGGAGATATGATAACTATGTATAAATATATAAGGGGATCATATAATAATCTCTCTAATGCTTTATTTACCAGTAGGTCTTTCCAGCTGACACGAGGTCAACCATTCCGATTAGAAGAAAAGAGGTTCCAGCTAAATATTGGGAAGGGGTTTGTTACAGTGAGAGCTGTGAAGATGTGGAATTCTCTCCCTGAATCAGTGGTACAGGCTGATACATTAGATAGGTATAAGAAGGGGTTGGATGGTGTTTAGCAAGTGAGGGAATACAGGGATATGGGAAATAGCTCATAGTACAAGTTGATCCAGGGACTAGTCCAATTGCCATTTTGGAGTCAGGAAGGAATTTTTTCCCTCTCTGAGGCAAATTGGAGAGGCTTCAGATGGGTTTTTTGCCTTCCTCTGGATCAACTGACAGTTAGGCAGATAAAAAAAACGAAAAGGTGTATCTTTTTTTCAACCTTACTTACTTACTTACTATGAATGTCAGGAAGGCTGCAAGCAACTCCAAATTGATCCCAAGAGGTCTCCCATTGACTAAAACAGCAATGCTGCAAGTTTTAGGTTTCCGAATAGTCGAATTTGAGTTCTTAAAGGGCCAGAGTATTTAAAAATTCTGAAAAACCAAATCTTTAAAGGGATACTGTCATGGTTAAAATGTTCAGTTAATAGTGCTGCTCCAGTTAAATTGTGCGGTGAAATTTGTTTCTCAAAAGAGCAATTTTATTTTTGCAATTTTTTTAGCAATTTTGCTAGACATATTGTCAGTTTCCCAGCTGCCCCCAGTCATGTGACTTGTGCTCTGATAAACTTCAGTCACTCTTTACTGCTGTACTGCAAGTTGGAGTGATATCACCCCCCCAGCAGCCTAACAACAGAACAATGGGAAGGTAACCAGATAGCAGCTCCCTAACACAAGATAACAGCTGCCTGGTAGATCTAAGAACAGCACTCAATTGTAAAATCCAGGTCCCACTGTGACACATTCAGTTCCATTGAGTAGGAGAAACAACAGCCTGCCAGAAATCAGTTCAATCCTAAAGTGCTGGCTCTTTCTGAAAGCACATGACCAGGCAAAATGAGCTGAGATGCACCTACACACCAATATTACAACTAAATACACTTGTTGGTTCAGGAATGAAATTTTATATTGTAGCGTGAATTATTTGCAGTGTAAACAGTGTCATTTAGAAATAAAACTTCATCATAAAAATCATGACAGAATCCATTTAAAAAAAACAAATCAAATTTTATCAATTCTCTAGTCGGATTTGACAGTTTTGGCCATAAAAAGACTTGGATATTCGAATTTTCAATTCAACCCTTGATAAATAGGTATATATTTGAGTAAAGGGGTCACTCTCTTAGATTGGGGGGTTGTAGAGCTGCCTCAGGGGTTCAGACTTACCAGAGACACATTCCCTGGAGCCTGATGGCTTTGTGTATCCCCCGGGTTGCTATGTAGATGCTGACATGACTTGTAGAAGGATAAGGGAAAACAAATTTGACAAGTCCTTCAGTTCCCTCGGCCGCCATTGGTAGAAATGTAGTGGGTAGTATCACATGACCTGCCCTGTTTGGTACAAGCCCAGTCCCTTGCCTCCTCTTCCTCACTTGATGCACTGGCTGCTCTGATGTGGCCGGGAGTTGGGAAGATGCCTTCTGTCTCTGTGTTCTGCAAAGGGGCCGTGCTGATCAGCAGGTGAGAGGCTCACACAGACTCATGGGTAAATAGGTCAGTGAGGGGGGTTCCATTGGGATTTGCCAGGGACAGAGGGCTAGGGGCAGCCAGCTCCACATCTGTTACAGCTTTCTCTCCTGCTCACAGATTATACCCTTTCCCTTGCACCGTTCCTTTTTAGCATTCTATGACATATTTGGGGTGATTTTGTTGGATTTGGAGAGTTCCAAAGTTTCTTATTATTATATATTATATTTTATAGTCACATACAAGTGCCTAAAGGTAAAAACCTTTCATGGCGGTGTTGCTCCATCTAAATATTACTGGACTACAGCTCCCAGAATGCTTTGTTATGTCAGCAAAGGATAAACCATGTTAGGGACATTATACTTCCATATCCATATGTTGCAGGACTACAGCTCCCAGCATGCTTCACTATGTTAGCAATGGATACAGTATTCTAGGGAAATTAACCTTATATTGCAGGGTTGCTTTACCCAAATGCTGCTGGACTACAGCTCCCAGCATGCTCCGTTGAGTCAGCAAAGGATAAACCATGTTAGAGACATTAAACTTCCATAGAGGTGTTGCTCCATCCACATGTTGCCCGACTACAGCTCCCAGCATGCTTCACTATGTTAGCAATGGATAAAGTATGATTAACCTTGTATAGAAGGGTTGCTCTACCCAGATGTTGCTGGACTACAGCTCCCAGCATGCTCTGTTATATCAGCAAGGCATGCTGGGTACATTAACCTTCTATATCAGCATTGCTCTTCCCAAATGACATTGCACTACAACTCCCAGCATTCTCCTTCATATAAGCAATGGTTAGGTTATGATGTAAATTGTAGTCCAACAGACATAGAAACAGATTCTTAAAGGGATACTGTCATGGGAAAAAAAATTTTTTCAAAATGAATCAGTTAATAGTGCTGCTCAGCAGAATTCTGCACTGAAATCCATTTCTCAAAAGAGCAAATAGATTTTTTTATATTCAATTTTGAAATCTGACATGGGGCTAGACATATTGTCAATTTCCCAGCTGCCCCAAGTCATGTGACTTGTGCTCTGATAAACTTCAATCACTCTTTACTGCTGTACTGCAAGTTGGAGTGATATCACCCCTCCTTTTTCCCCCCAGCAGCCAAACAAAAGAACAATGGGAAGGTAACCAGATAGCAGCTCCCTAACACAAGATAACAGCTGCCTGGTAGATCTAAGAACAACACTCAATAGTAAAAACCCATGTCTCACTGAGACACATTCAGTTACATTGAGAAGAAAAAACAGCAGCCTGCCAGAAAGCATTTCTCTCCTAAAGTGCAGTCACAAGTCACATGACCAGGGGCAGCTAGGAAATTGACAATATGTCTAGCCCCATGTCAGATTTCAAAATTGAATATAAAAAAATCTGTTTGCTCTTTTGAGAAATTGATGTCAGTGCAAAATTTTGCTGGAGCAGCACTATTAACTGATGCATTTTGAAAAAAACATGTTTTTCCATGACAGTATCCCTTTAAAGCAATTCATTACCAAGCTTTCCAGGACCAGAGGCCTAATTCATGCAAGAGGACCCACCAATGAGAATCCAGCCTGCCCTGCTTATACCCAACCCTCTTTTCTTGGTTCCATATGATCAGCACAGAAACAGTGTAAAAGTTACAAAGCTCTGTTGTGGCGGTTACACGTGAATTAGCTCCATACACAGCGATCCCAGAAATAATCCGAAACAAAGAGCTAATCTGTCGGTTTATAAAGGTGTGCAGATTAATGTCAGATTTACGCTTACAATTGTGCTGTTATTACTACATGACCCAGCATGACCCATCAAAGCCAGTGGGACAGTGGGGAAGGGGTAACTAAATGGACGATGTAGCCAGCCGTGTTGACTAGCAGTGGCCCACCTAACAGGGACCCACCAAAAAAACCTTGGACCAGGGAACCCACCAAAACATTTTAGACCAGGGGCCCACCAAAAAAACCCTTAGACCAGGTGCCCACCAAAAACCCCTAGACCAGGGGCCACCCAAAATCTTTAGACCAGGGACCCACCCAAAAAACTTGGACATGGGGCCCACCAAAAAAACCCTTAGACCAGGCCTGGACTGGCAATCTGTGGGTTCTGGCAAATGCCAGAGGGGCTGCTGTATGGTTCCATAGAAAGTTACCATAGAGTGAGCTGGTTGGGGGCTGTTTGGGCTGGTAGGGGGCTGTTTGGGCCTCTGCGTAATTGGAATGGTAGGGCCTATTTTGACTCCCAGCCCAGGTCTGCCTTAGACCAGGGGACCACCAAAAAAACTTAGACCAGGGGCCCACCAAAAAACCCTTACGCTAGGGGGCCCACCAAAAAACCTTAGACCAGGGGCCCACAAAAAACCTTAGACCAGTGGCCCACCCAAAAACCTTAGACCAGGGGCCCACCAAATAACCTTAGACCAGGGGCCCACCCAAAAAACCTTAGACCAGGGGCCCACCAAATAACCTTAGACCAGTGGCCCACCCAAAAACCTTAGACCAGGGGCCCACCAAATAGCCTTAGACCAGGGGCCCAGCCAAAAACCTTAGACCAGGGGCCCACCAAATAGCCTTAGACCAGGGGCCCACCCAAAAACCATTAGACCAGGGGCCCACCAAAAAAACAGACAAGGGGCCTACCAAAAAAACAGACCAGGGGCCTACCCAAAAACCTTAGACCAGGGGGCCCACTCTCAGTACTATTATTCTTCCTCTCCTCACTCAACCTCTATTCTCCTATTCTCTTTCATTTACATACTATAATCTATTATTCCATCTCTTTGTTCTCAACAATAGGGAATGATCATGAAATAGGCCAAATGTTTAGAAGCATGAGGGCCCACCAGGAGTTTTCCTGGTATCCCTGTGGGCCAGTCCAACACTGTGCCTAGGGCAAACTTGGCCCAGCCCTGATTAATATAAATATATCCTATTCGACAATATTCTCTAAATATTAATTCAGCTCAGGATGCCTACTTGTTATTTAAGGATTACTTACACTTTGATACAATTGATGTTATTATTTTATTTTTCATCTCCCATCAGAGAAAATAATTATGTTCCTGACTTCACTGAAGCTGCTTATTAATCTCCCCAAGCTGTTTCATGTTATGGAAAGCTGCACAATCCATTTATAGGACAGAGGGGAGAGGGTATAGGGAGTATAAATGCAACTGATTCACACAGAAGCTGGAGATGCAAGGACCGTACCTCCCAACATTTTGGAAATAGAAAGAGGGACAAAAAGATTGTCAACCCAAAGCTTTCAGACTATTGAAACAATGTAGCAGGGAACTCCCAGTTTCAACAATACCTTGGGTGTTCTGTGATTAACAGACCATTAAAGATAATTAATGCAGCTACTGATCGATAAGTCATTGCAATTTATTTTTATTGTTGCAGGACACTAATGGGCCCCTATGGGATGGACCGCACCGTGTACTGCATGGAGTTCAATGATTGTGTCAATGGACTGGGTGAAGTATTAGCTGTTTATTATAATTAATTGGATACAGAATGATATAAGTCAGTGAGATTGATGCTTTATTTATGCACATGTCTACTGCCCTTATTCACCCAACAATCCTACTGCCCCAGCAGTATTTTGCATTAAAGGGATAAGCAAGATTATGAGCTGCTCAGGGACTGCTAGTGCTACATATGTACCTAATCCATAGGGTTTTTATATTTTTTATTGAAAACTTTACAACAAAATATGACCATAATTTAGACTAACATTACAATAACAATACACTCATACAGAACCAAAATCCCCCAGGACAAGGGAAGGTGATGGAAGTCTTACTGCTGCTCTGCGTTAATTTCACCTGCAGAAATAGGGATTGAAAGCACTACTAGATGGGTGTCCAATATACACAAAGACAAGGGAAATGTTGGAAGGGTTACTGCCTGCTCTGCTTTCATTTCCCCTCCACAAACAGGGATTGGTAGCACTAGATGAGTGCCCAATATTCCTAGAGACAAGAGGAAAGTGTTGGGAGGGTTACTGTCTGCTCTGCTTTCATTTCCCCTCCAGAAATAGGGATTGAAAGCACTACTAGATTGGTGCCCACTATACACAAAGACAAGGGGAATGTTGGAAGGGTTACTGTCTGCTCTGCCTTCGTCTCCCCTCCAGAAATAGGGATTGGTAGTACTAGGTGAGTGCTCAATATTCCTAGAGACAAGAGGAAAGCGTTGGAAGGGTCACTGTCTGCTCTGCTTTCATTTCCCCTCCAGAAATAGGGATTGAAAGCACTACTAGATGGGTGCCCAATATATGCAAAGACAAGGGAAATGTTGGAAGGGTTACTGTCTGCTCTGCTTTCATTTCCCCTCCAGAAATAGGGATTGAAAGCACTACTAGATGGGTGCCCAATATACACAAAGAAAAGGGAAATGTTGTAAGGGTTACTGCCTGCTCTGCTTTCATCTCCCATCCACAAATAGGGATTGAAAGCACTACTAGATGGGTGTCCAATATACACAAAGACAAAGGAAATGTTGGAAGGGTTACTGTCTGTTTTCCTTTCATCTCCCCTCCACAAATAGGGATTGGTAGCTCTAGATGAGTGCCCAAAATTCCTAGAGACAAGAGGAAAGTGTTGGAAGGGGTACTGTCTGCTCTGCTTTCATTTCCCCTCCAGAAATAGGGATTGGTAGTACTAGGTGAGTGCCCAATATTCCTAGAGACAAGAGGAAAGCGTTGGAAGGGTCAACGTCTGCTCTGCTTTCATTTCCCCTCCAGAAATAGGGATTGAAAGCACTACTAGATGGGTGCCCAATATATGCAAAGACAAGGGAAATGTTGGAAGGGTTACTGTCTGCTCTGCTTTCATCTCCCCTCCAGAAATTGGGATTGGTGGCTCTAGATGAGTGCCCAATATTCCTAGAGACAATAGGAAAGTGTTTGGAGGGTTACTGTCTGCTCTGCTTTCATTTCCCCTCCAGAAATAGGGATTGAAAGCACTGCTTAATGGGTGCCCAGTATATGCAAAGACAAGGGAAATGTTGGAAGGGTTACTGTCTGCTCTGCTTTCATCTCCCCTCCAGAAATAGGGATTGGTAGTACTAGGTGAGTGCCCAATATACCTAGAGACAAGAGGAAAGTGTTGGAAGTGTCACTGTCTGCTCTGCTTTCATTTCCCCTCCAGAAATAGGGATTGAAAGAACTACTAGATGGGTGTCCAATATATGCAAAGACAAGGGAAATGTTGGAAGGGTTACTGTCTGCTCTGCTTTCATTTCCCCATCACAAATAATGATTGAAAGCATCATTTTGCATTAAAGGTATAAGCAAGATTGTGAGCTGCTCAAGGACTGGTAGTGCTAGATATGTACCTAATCCATGGGGTTTTTATGTTTTTTATCAAAAACTTTACAACAAAATATGACCATAATTTATATTGTATGTATATACATATATAGGGATTGGTAGCACTAGATGAGTGCCCAATATTCCTAGAGACAAGAGGAAATCGTTAGAATGGTTACTGTCTGCTCTGCTTTCAGTTCCCCTCCACAAATAGGGATTGAAAGCACTACTAGTGCTTTGGTTGGGGTTGGTAGCACTAAAAAGGGGAAAGTTTATAAAGGGTTACTGCCTCATAGCCAATCATGAACAGGCAGTGGCTTGTAAACACACAGGAGATATAACGTATAACCATTCAGAGCATTAAACCAATGGTGCACACAGTGTATGCTTCACTTACCATGTCCTTAGGCCCTTAATTCTTTGATTCTATTGGCTGTTTGTCCAGGGGAGGGGCTGTATGTGTGATACATTAATTTAATCCTCCTAATGCCGATTGCTTTATATCTTTCCCCCTCTGCACAGGGAGGTATTATTCTAGGGAGTCACAGTACAGAGTGTTCCAGCTGATCTTTAATAAAAAAATAGGATTAGCCGTCTCGTCCTACACACGCTCGCGGCTGCTCTATACGTATAACAGGCACAGCTGAATGTCAATAACTGCGTCTTGCTAAGTTGGATCTTTTATTTATATCTTAAAGGGGATGTAAACCCAAAAGTTACATTGCACCTAATCAAAGAAATAGAATTCTAGGCAACTTTCTAATACATATTCTTGACACATTTAAATGTGTAATAAGGTTATTTGTATAATTGCTATTGAAAGCAGCATCTGTCTCTGCTGGTTCTGACTCCTGAAACAATGTAGCGACCAGTCAGCTGACTTGAAGGAGAACTGACTCTGTTTCAAGACCAAAGAACAGCAAGGCATAAACAAATACAATCAATAGCAATTACATTCACAATTAACTGACTGTTTTTGCAGTGTTCAAATTAAAAAAATTTACCGCAAATTTTTTTGGTGTTCAAACTCTAATTGAAATTAGGCTTCTGAAAACTCGAATGCAGGGGTGCTCCGCCAATGAGTCAAGGTTTACAAAGAAGCCACTGGGAGTTGTACTAGGCAAAATATAAGCTTTTTATTCAATCCGGGTTTTAGAAAAAAATAAATATTTTGTATAATTGAAATTTATGAACAGAATACGAATTTGATGCATTTTATGGTTTAATTCAATAGTGTTTTTTTAGATTTGAATCTTCAGTATATAACTTTAAAGAGCTCTATCACAGGAAAACATTTTTGTTTTGTTTCGTTTTTTAACACATCCGTTAATAGTGCTGCTCCAGCAGCAGAACCATGGACTGAAATCTGTTTTTTAAAAAAGCAAACAGATTTTATAATATTTAATTTTGAAATTTAGCATAGGGCTAGATATGTTCTTATTTTCCCAGGTGCCCTTAGTCATGTGAGTTGTGCACTGATAAACTTCTTTGCTGCTGCACTGCAAGTGCTATCTCTCCCAACAGAACAATGAGAAGGTAACTAGATAACAGCTCACTGACACCTGCATTACTGGGTGTAGATATGAGAATAGCACATAGTAGTAAAAAAGTCCCAATGCAACCCCTTCAGTTACAGTGAGTAGAAGAAACAATAGCTTATCTAAAAGCAGTTCCATTGTGTTGGCTCTTTCAGCACTGGATCAGGTACAATGCACTGAGATGGCTGCCTACACATCAATAGTACAGCTAAAAAAATACATTTGTTGGTACAGGAATAAAACTTTATTTGGTAGAATAAATTATTTGTAATGTATAAAGTGTAATTTAGAAATAAAAACGACACCACAAAAATCACAACATGATTCCCTATTTGAATGAAAATAAAATCTGACATTTTGGCCCTTATTTCTCAAAATCTGAAGTATTTAAATTAAAAAAACAATCAACCAAACTAGAATCCACGATTGGACCTTATTTATTATTTAAAAAGCATGAATTAATCAGATCGAGGACAAAGCCAATAAAATCGAGCGATAACCCAAATTGTATGTTTTTTTCTGAGTTTTTCCCCCAATTGCTAGATTTTTTGGGTTTTTTTTCCAAAAAAGCCCAATTTTTTTCAGAAATAGTCAAATTTTTTAAACTAATTCCAATGCAGGCCACAGAAACTTCCAAATAGGATAGGGACCTCTCCCATTGACTTATATACAACCTTGGCAGGACTGAGATGCCTGATTTTCAGATTCTGACTTTTTGCAGCATCAGGCTTTAATAAATATCCAAAAATTTGAGGGTTTTTTTTTACCACTTAAAATTTTGATTTTACTCAATTGTTTCAAGGTTTTAACATTCGGTCTTTAATAAATAACCCCCTTTAAGTTTGATAGATAGGTCTCCCCATGCTCTGAACAAACACTTTACCAATAATTAATATCCAAATGAATATCACAATAAGTGACCTATTTTAAAAAAAATCACATCGAATTGCAATAGGCGTATCAGTTTTAATTGCCCTTTAACGTGTTTTACCTTGAGCTGCCATTTTGTGAAGACCAGTGTGTCTCTCGATGATCACCTGACAGGAATACACGCCCACTTCTCTTCATCTCTTTGGTGATATAGCCCAGCAAGTGTGTGTGCCCTTGGTTTGTGTGTGAGCACAAATGCTTCCTTATAAATAATCTGACAGGAAGTAATGCAGGTTCTGACTGAAACAGGAAGTAGTGTGTGAGAAAAAGATAGCTAATCTATAATGATTTGGTCCCATATACGGGCAATAAGCTGCCAACTATATCTGAAGAAGGCTCTCCTTGTAAGGATGGGCTGCCTCAGAAATCATGGGGCCTTATACAATTAGTTACCACCCCCTAATGGGCCTGAATCGTAAGTCTAATCATCACTATGGCCTTCTGAGTAAACTAATTATAATGTGGCCCAATTAAAAGAAATGTCTAAGTAACTGTGCTCCTGGCCATGCCCCTAATCCACACCAACAACACTCATTACACCGCAAACACTAGCAGAATCTATCCAAACTCCGCCCATTCCTCAAGCCCCGTCCCTTTTGCAGCCAGCAAAGAGTTTTGTGTTTCTCATAACTGATAAGAACCAAAGGCCTACAAGGCAAAATCCAAGATACAAAGGGTTAATCAAATTCAAACTCCAGGCAAGTACAGTTCAGGGACATGTTAAGAGTCCAGCAACAGGGATCCAGCAGCAGTAGCGATCAGAGAGAAATGTTACACTGAAATCATTTATTATATATAAAATTAATAAAACAAACAAACATATTAATTGCTGGAGAGAAACAGTCATTTGCCAGGCACTACTATGGAGGCAAGGGTGAAACGCCAGAGCCTTGCGCTATTCAGTAATCACCCCCGTCCAGCAATCAGACAGGATTTGAGTCTGTCGGGCCCTGTGGATGAAAGGATTTGCTGAATGGTTGTGGAAATATGAAACCATTACTGCAATTACACACCCACGGATGAGGTGGAAAATAGGATCAGAGCCTATAAATCTATATAAAAACCCATTATATAAAAACAACCTAGAAAGGCTAAAATGAAATTGGTTCCTGGGGACGTATTTTATATTTTACATAATCTCTTAATCTCATGGGAAGTGCACAGGGAGATGTTATAGATCAAATAGTCACGTATTAAGGAAAATATAATAACCGTAATCCGTAAATCCCAAACCATATATCAGATGCGCCTCCCACAATCCTCAACTGTATTGAGTCGACTTATACAGGTCAGGAAACTCTGAGTAGCACTCTTGTATTATAAGGGATAATGTACCCCCTACTGTAAATGATAAGGATATTAGAAGTCACTGAGGGGTTGTTCTGTGACCATATAAAGGCACAAGGCTGCAGGCTGAGTTATACAGGGAACTCTGAGTATCACTCATGTATTATAAGGGATAATGTACCTCCTACTGTAAATGATAAGGATATTAGAAGTCACTGAGGGGTTGTTCTGTGACTATATAAAGGCACAAGGCTGCAGGCTGAGTTATACAGGGAACTCTGAGTATCACTCATGTATAGGGATGTAGCGAACGTCGGAAAAAAAGTTCGCGAACATATTCGCGAACTTGCGCAAAAACGCGAGCGGTTCGCGAACGGTTCGCGAACCCCATAGACTTCAATGGGAAGGCGAACTTTAACATCTAGAAAAGACATTTCTGGCCAGAAAAATGATTTTAAAGTTGTTTAAAGGGTGCAACGACCTGGACAGTGGCATGCCAGAGGGGGATCAAGGGCAAAAATGTATCTGAAAAATCTGCCTGTGTGTGCTTGGAAGAGATAGTGTAGGGGGAGAGCTGTTAGTGATTTCAGGGACAGATGATAGTAAGTTTGCTGGCTAGTAATCTGCTTGATACTGCTCTGTATTGGAGGGACAGAAGTCTGCAGGGATTTGAGGGACATTTTAGCTTAGGTAGCTTTGCTGGCTAGTAATCTACTGTTCTCTTTAAACAACTGCCATACGTTGACCTTGTAGGCATTGTTTGCCCAGTTTTTTTGGACGCAGCCACTGAAGCACAGTTGCCAGAAAAAATATGCCATATAAATGCTGAAAATAGTCATTTTTCGCCATACGTTGACCTTGTAGACATTGTTTGCCCAGTTTTTTTGGACGCAGCCACTGAAGCACAGTTGCCAGAAAAATTATGCCATATAAATGCTGAAAATATAAATTTTTTTGGTTGCAGCCACTGAAGCACAGAGGCCAGAAAAATTATGCCATATAAATGCAGAAAATATGCATTTTTTTGGTCGCAGCCACTGAAGCACAGTTGACAGAAAAATTATGCCATATAAATGCTGAAAATATAAACTTTTTTGGTTGCAGCCACTGAAGCACAGAGGCCAGAAAAATTATGCCATATAAATGCAGAAAACATGCATTTTTTTGGTCGCAGCCACTGAAGCACAGTTGACAGAAAAATTATGCCATATAAATGCTGAAAATATACATTTTTTTGGTTGCAGCCACTGAAGCACAGAGGCCAGAAAAATTATGCCATATAAATGCAGAAAATATGCATTTTTTTGGTCGCAGCCACTGAAGCACAGTTGCCAGAAAAAATATGCCATATAAATGCTGAAAATAGTCATTTTTTGCCATATACGTTGAGTCAACGTATGGCAAAAAATGACTATTTTCAGCATTTATATGGCATATTTTTTCTGGCCTCTGTGCTTCAGTGGCTGCGGCCAAAAAAACTGGGCAAACAATGCCTACAAGGTCAACGTCGTTGACCTTGTAGGCATTGTTTGCCCAGTTTTTTTGGCCGCAGCCACTGAAGCACAGAGGCCAGAAAAAATATGCCATATAAATGCTGAAAATAGTCATTTTTTTGGTCGCAGCCACTGAAGCACAGTTGCCAGAAAAATTATGCCATATAAATGCTGAAAATATAAATTTTTTTGGTTGCAGCCACTGAAGCACAGAGGCCAGAAAAATTATGCCATATAAATGCAGAAAATATGCATTTTTTTGGTTGCAGCCACTGAAGCACAGAGGCCAGAAAAATTATGCCATATAAATGCAGAAAATATGCATTTTTTTGGATGCAGCCACTGAAGCACAGTTGCCAGAAAAAATATGCCATATAAATGCTGAAAATAGTCATTTTTTGCCATACGTTGACCTTGTAGACATTGTTTGCCCAGTTTTTTTGGTTGCAGCCACTGAAGCACAGAGGCCAGAAAAAATTAAACCAGTAGGGTTTGCACCCTAGTTTGTAACGGTGGCGGAGGGAGGAGGAGGACGCTAAAGGACAGCTGTGTGTGGAGTCATGAGGCTTGAAGAGAAGGACAGCTGCATAGAAGTCAGAACAAGTCTTCCGGCGTGCAGTAACCCTCCGAGATCCACCCCTCATTCATTTTAATAAAGGTCAGGTAATCGACACTTTTGTGACCTAGGCGAGTTCTCTTCTCAGTTACAATCCCTCCTGCTGCACTGAAGGTCCTTTCTGAGAGCACACTTGAGGCTGGGCAAGACAAGAGGTTCATGGCAAATTGTGACAGCTCTGGCCACAGATCAAGCCTGCGCACCCAGTAGTCCAGGGGTTCATCGCTCCTCAGAGTGTCGATATCTGCAGTTAATGCCAGGTAGTCCGCTACCTGCCGGTCGAGGCGTTCTTTGAGGGTGGATCCAGAAGGGTTGTGGCGCTGCCTTGGACAGAAAAACATTTGCATGTCTGACGTTACAGACTGGCCAAAGGGCTTTGTCCTTGCAGGTGTGCTCGTGGCAGGATTACTGGCACCTCTGCCCCTGGAATGTTGATGAGTTCCTGAAGTGACATCACCCTTAAAAGCATTGTACAACATGTTTTGCAGGCTGGTTTGTAAATGCCGCATCTTTTCGGACTTGTGGTATGTTGGTAACATTTCTGACACTTTATGCTTGTACCGAGGGTCTAGTAGCGTTGCGACCCAGTACAGGTCCTTCTCCTTAAGCCTCTTGATACGGGGGTCCTTCAACAGGCATGACAGCATGAAAGACCCCATTCTCACAAGGTTGGATGCAGAGCTATCCATCTCCGCTTCCTCATTATCAAGGACTGCATCATCCACGGTCTCCTCCCCCCAGCCACGTACAAGACCAGGGGTCCCCAAAAGGTCACCACTAGCCCCCTGGGAAGCCTGCTCCTGTTGGTCCTCCTCCTCCTCCTCCACAAAGCCACCTTCCTCCTCTGACTCCACTTCTGGCACCTCTCCCTGCGTTGCAGCAGGTGCCTGGGTTCGTTCTGGTGATTCCGACCAGAAATCGTGCGCTTCCAGCTCCTCGTCACGCTGGTCTACAGCCTCATCTGTCACTCGTCGCACGGCACGCTCCAGGAAGAAAGCGAAGGGTATTAGGTCGCTGATGGTGCCTTCGGTGCGACTGACCATATTTGTCACCTCTTCAAAAGGTCGCATGAGCCTGCAGGCATCGCGCATAAGCACCCAGTAACGGGGGAAAAAAATCCCCAGCTGTGCAGATCCAGTCCTACCACCCAGTTCAAAAAGGTACTCGTTGACGGCCCTTTGTTGTTGCAGCAGACGTTCCAACATAAGGAGCGTTGAATTCCAGCGAGTCTGGCTGTCAGAAATCAAACGCCTGACTGGCATGTTGTAGCGCTGCTGAATGTCAGCAAGGCGTGCCATGGCTGTGTAGGAACGTCTGAAATGGGCCGACACCTTTCTGGACTGGGTGAGAACGTCCTGGAATCCTGGGTACTTGGAGACAAAACGTTGGACTATTAAATTTAACACATGTGCCATGCAGGGCACATGTGTTAAATTGCCTAGTCTCAACGCTGCCAACAGATTGCTTCCATTGTCACACACCACTTTTCCGATCTGCAGTTGGTGTGGGGTCAGCCACCGATCGGCCTGTGACTGCAGAGATGACAGGAGTACAGATCCGGTATGGTTTTTGCTTTCCAGGCACGTCATCCCCAAGACAGCGTGACAACGGCGTACCTGGCACGTCGAATAGCCTAGGGGGAGCTGGGGGTGCACAGGTGTGGAGGAGGAGAAGGAGGACCCAGCAGCAGAGTAAGAAGAAGAAGAAGACGAGGTAGAGAGCGATGGAGGAGTAGAGGTGGTGGCAGAACCGCGTGCAATCCGTGGCGGTGACACCAACTCCACTGTTGTTGTTGAGCTACCCATTCCCTGCTTCCCAGCCATTACCAAGTTCACCCAGTGGGCAGTGTAGGTGACATACCTGCCCTGACCATGCTTGGAGGACCATGCGTCAGTAGTCATATGGACCTTTGGCCCAACACTAAGTGACAGAGATGCGGTAACTTGGCTCTGCACATGTTGGTACAGGTGTGGTATTCCCTTTTTAGAAAAAAAATTGCGGCTGGGTACCTTCCACTGCGGTGTCCCAATTGCTACAAATTTGCGGAAGGCCTCAGAGTCCACCAGCTGGTATGGTAAAAGCTGGCGGGCTAAGAGTGCAGACAAGCCAGCTGTCAGACGCCGGGCAAGGGGGTGACAGTCAGACATTGGCTTCTTACGCTCAAACATGGCCTTCACAGAAACTTGGCTGGTGGCAGATGACTGGGAATGGGAACAGGTGGTCAAGGTGGAAGGCGGAGTGGAGGGTGGTTCAGACGGGTCAAGGAGAGCAGAGGTAGAGCAGTAAGATGCTGGACCAGAAGGAGTGTGGCTTTTAGTTTGCCTGTTGCCTTTGAGGTGTTGCTCCCAAAGTGCTTTGTGCTTGCCGCTCATGTGCCTTCGCATAGAAGTTGTACCTATGTGGCTGTTGGGCTTACCAAGGCTCAGTTTCTGACTGCACTCATTGCAAATTACAATGCTTTTGTCAGAGGCACACACATTAAAAAAATCCCACACTGCTGACTTTTTGGAAGTGTGCGATCTGGCGGTAACAGTAGAAGTTGGCGGAGTTGGCGGTATTGGCGGCAATGGCGGGTGCGTTGGCCGGCTGAACACAGGTGCCGATACATGTTGTTGCCCTGCTGATCCCTGCGGGCTGTCCTCCCTGCTTCTTCTAAGTCTTATTCTCCTACTGCCTCTCTGACTCTCCGTCTCTCCATCTGAACTACCCTCCTCTTGCTCTCTTCTACTAGGCACCCACAAAACATCAATCTCCTCATCATCATTCTCCTCAGATGCATCAATTTCTTCTGACACATCACAGAAGGAAGCAGCAGCGGGGACCTCCTCCTCATCACTCATTATGTCCATCTCTATCGTGTTCTCTGCCAGAATTAAATCTGGTGTAAGGTCCTCATCTCCTTCATCTTCTTCTGGCAATAATGGTTGCGCATTACTCAGTTCAAGAAACTCATTGGAAAATAACTCCTCTGACCCCAGTGAAGAAGGGGCACCGGTGGTGGAGGAAGTGTTACGTGGGGTGGCCATAGCAGTGGAGGATGAGGAGGATGTTGTGGTAAAGTTAGAAACGGTAGAGGATGGGGTGTGCTGTGTAAGCCAGTCAACTACCTCTTCAGCATTTTGGGAGTTCAGGGTCATTGGCTTTTTAAAACTGGGCAATTTGCTAGGGCCACAGGATTGCATAGCAGCACGGCCCCTAGCACGGCCTCTGCGTGGCGGCCTGCCTTTGCCTGGCATTATTTTTAAAAAAACAACAACAACAACAAAAACTCAGTTGGTTTTTCTGGAAACGATAATACACACAGCTAGATGGCGGGTTGAAGAAAACACTGTGCAAATAATGCCTACAAAGTCAACGTAAACACTACTACAGCGGTGGATACGGATTACGTAAAATATACGAATGCTGCTTGAAAAAAAGTAACTCAAGTGGTTTTTCTAGAGACGATAATATTATCAATATTTAGACAAAATGTGAACAAGGTCACACAGCTCGATGGCGGGTTGAAGAAAACAGTGTGCAAATAATGCCTACAAGGTCAACGTATACACTACTACAGCGGTGGATACGGATTACGTAAAATATATGAATGCTGCTTGAAAAAAAGTAACTCAAGTGGTTTTTCTAGAGACGATAATATTATCAATATTTAGACAAAATGTGAACAAGGTCACACAGCTCGATGGCGGGTTGAAGAAAACAGTGTGCAAATAATGCCTACAAGGTCAACGTATACACTACTACAGCGGTGGATACGGATTACGTAAAATATATGAATGCTGCTTGAAAAAAAGTAACTCAAGTGGTTTTTCTAGAGACGATAATATTATCAATATTTAGACAAAATGTGAACAAGCTCACACAGCTCGATGGCGGGTTGAAGAAAACAGTGTGCAAATAATGCCTACAAGGTCAACGTATACACTACTACAGCGGTGGATACGGATTACGTAAAATATATGAATGCTGCTTGAAAAAAAGTAACTCAAGTGGTTTTTCTAGAGACGATAATATTATCAATATTTAGACAAAATGTGAACAAGCTCACACAGCTCGATGGCGGGTTGAAGAAAACACTGTGCAAATAATGCCTACAAGGTCAACGTATACACTACTACAGCGGTGGATACGGATTACGTAAAATATATGAATGCTGCTTGAAAAAAAGTAACTCAAGTGGTTTTTCTAGAGACGATAATATTATCAATATTTAGACAAAATGTGAACAAGGTCACACAGCTCGATGGCGGGTTGAAGAAAACAGTGTGCAAATAATGCCTACAAGGTCAACGTATACACTACTACAGCGGTGGATACGGATTACGTAAAATATATGAATGCTGCTTGAAAAAAAGTAACTCAAGTGGTTTTTCTAGAGACGATAATATTATCAATATTTAGACAAAATGTGAACAAGCTCACACAGCTCGATGGCGGGTTGAAGAAAACACTGTGCAAATAATGCCTACAAGGCCAACGTATACACTACTACAGCGGTGGATACGGATTACGTAAAATATATGAATGCTGCTTGAAAAAAGTGACTCCGGTGTTTTTTCTGGAGACGGTAATATTATGGATATTTAGACAGAATGGGAACAAGGTCACACAGCTCGATGGCGGGTTGAAGAAAACAGTGTGCAAATAATGCCTACAAGGCCAACGTATACACTACTACAGCGGTGGATACGGATTACGTAAAATATATGAATGCTGCTTGAAAAAAGTGACTCCGGTGTTTTTTCTGGAGACGGTAATATTATGGATATTTAGACAGAATGGGAACAAGGTCACACAGCTCGATGGCGGGTTGAAGAAAACAGTGTGCAAATAATGCCTACAAGGCCAACGTATACACTACTACAGCGGTGGATACGGATTACGTAAAATATATGAATGCTGCTTGAAAAAAGTGACTCCGGTGTTTTTTCTGGAGACGGTAATATTATGGATATTTAGACAGAATGGGAACAAGGTCACACAGCTCGATGGCGGGTTGAAGAAAACAGTGTGCAAATAATGCCTACAAGGCCAACGTATACACTACTACAGCGGTGGATACGGATTACGTAAAATATATTATGGCTGCTTGAAAAAAGTGACTCCGGTGTTTTTTCTGGAGACGGTAATATTATGGATATTTAGACAGAATGTGAACAAGGTCACACAGCTCGATGGCGGGTTGAAGAAAACAGTGTGCAAATAATGCCTACAGGGCAAATAATGCCTAAAAGGTCAACTTATACTCTACTACAGCGGTAGTAAAATAAAAAAAAGTAAAATAAAAAAAAAATGAATATTAAAAAAAAAAATTAAAGTTGGTGCTGCTGAACTACTAGGAGCAGCAGATTAGCAC